>NC_058404.1:164481964-164719882 GCF_002201575.2 Neomonachus schauinslandi | reverse complement strand
ACCAGCCAACCTTTCAGTCATTAGTCATCTTATAACTACCACACTCATCACTTTACCAGCCAACCTTTCAGTCATTAGTCATCTTATATCTACCACACTCAGTGACCTTTCATCTGTCTTCTGAGTTATGTATTGTGTCTCCGACCAGATTATTAGATTGTTAAGGGTAAAAACTCTATTTTATACATTTCTCTATCTCCTTAAAATTTGGTATAATGCAAACATGTAATATTGTTTTTGAGTGAATGAGTGACTAGGTAGATGAATGAGCGGCTGGATAGGTAGGAGAATGATTGGATTTCCCCCCAAAACAATAAACACTGTGTTGCCCCACGGTAACCTTCCTTCACTGTAACTTACACTCGGCAGTGGGAGAACGACTTCTAGCACGACACTAAAGCAATGTCAAGCCCTGCTCTCCTCAGTCCTTTCCCCAATTTAATTATTTCCCTTTAACAACTTTGGTTGTACTCCCATGAGCTAGATTAGACTACAGAAGACAATCCAAGGTCAAGGTTCAGGTAAAATGGTAAATTGTACTCAGCTGAGGTTAATTTGACTTGGTTTGCTCCTTGATCAGCAAACCTTAAAGACAACAAGATGGCATAAGTAGCCATGGCTCCCAGGTGCCTCCCTCATTTTTCACAATGACACATCTCCTAAGGTTTGGTGGCCTCGATGGTCCTCACTACAGGAAGGAATCATGAGGTCAGAGAGTCCCAGACAAGCAGGATTTGGGGGTATTATATATCTTAGGCAGAATAGTTGGAGAACAGGTCAGGAGTTAGAGATTCACCTTCTTACCACAAAATGATTACATTGCTCTACCATGGTTATGTGTTTCACTTGTTATTTCTTCCTGAGCCATGGTTTGGGTTACAGGGCAGCAGGTTTAATATACCTGCTTTTCCTTCTCTAAAATAGGCATTAAATTTATTTTTAACTTAATTTATTTCCATAGCATCTCAAAGAATGTTCTGCTTATGCTTGCAATATGCTTTTCATTTTCTTTTGCCAAGGAGCCATTTTCTCAATGCTTATTTCTGTGCTTTTATAAAAATGACCAGTCTTTAGAACATAAAAGTTAACAAAACCCTTCAATTTTACCACTGGACACATTTTCTCACAATATTATTCACAGGCCATTGGGTCACTGAAGAGATCCTCCATTTCTTCTAGAAAAAGGTATCTTTCTTCCATTTCCTTCCTTCCTCCATAGTCAGTTCTTAGAAGAATCTACTTTTTGGCAATTGTTTGTACCACCTCCCCATCATGGAGTAAAAGCTCATAGCTTACATGATATCAGTCATATGAAAAAATGAATTAAATTTCAGCCTCAAATCTAAAGGTCAGCATTAAAACTTCCTGACAGAAGATATATGGAACCATCCACTGCTCACTCTCCTTGTTGTAAAAGGTAGTGTTCTGTATTATTAGGTAGAGTGATAGAATCATACAAACCATTTTCAAGTTCTAGTCCTTTCTATTACCTGTGAAACTTTGGAGTATTCAATCTCCCAGCACTTCCTCATCTGAAGATGCTAATAACATCAACTCACAAGATTTTCATATTGTGTGTCACTGTATGTAAAGCATCTGGCAAATGGTAAGAGTTCAATACATGGTAATTATTGACCCCTTGCAATGAAAATAGTGATCAAAATTGGCCTGCAGATCTCAGCTCCACGTGCTGGAGCAGCATCCCTTAGAGCTGACAGCAACAGATTGTTGCTCTCCTCCTGTTCAGATGTCTCATGAAGGAGTACCATGTGCGGCTGTGCTCTACTTAACCAAGCAAAAACATCAAGCAATGTTCGAAGCTGGTCATGACTGACCTATATATAGTTTTTCCAGAAAGTCCCCAAAGCGCTTAATCAAATGTCTTTTCAAATATTGCATGAATCCATAATATTGCTCTGACACACACAAATTCTATTCTAACATTTCCTGAATGTGCCTTCAGTTTTACAAAGCCAGGGAACTAATTAGTGGGAGGAGTGTTTCAAAACAAATATCACAAAAGCACACCTGGGGAGTCAGTCCTGAGCTCTCTCTTGTAATCACTGTTTTTAAATGATCTTTCAGTTGTCCATCAGAAAGTCAGTAACTTCGCTAAGCACACTGGCATGCATACTAAGCATCAGAACATGGACCCCAAATCACAAAAATGTCCCTATTTGGTTAAACTTAGAAAAGTAGTTGTAAACAACACTTTTTGGAGGAAACTTGTCTGAAAACTTTTGGGGACAAATGCCTAACAATTTAGGGAATCTAGTGTCTAGTAACAAGAGACTGTGGTGAATATGGTCCATGCATTTTGGAGGTCTCATGAAATTACACATATTTCTTTTTTTTTTTTAAAGATTCTATTTTATCCATTTGAGAGAGAGAGAGAATGAGAGAGAGAGCACATGATGGGGGCGAGGGTCAGAGGGAGAAGCAGACTCCCCGCCGAGCAGGGAGCCCGACGTGGGACTTGATCCCGAGACTCCATGATCATGACCCGAGCCGAAGGCAGTCGCCCAAACAACCGAGCCACCCAGGCGCCCCTGAAATTACACATATTTCAAACCAATTTTCTCTTCTGAATCTTTAAGGGACTCCACCTATCCCAAATTGGTAGTTATGCAAAGACAACAACCATGGAACTCAGAAATTATCTCTCATGAAAAATAAGTTAAAAATAGCATCCTACTAAGCAGTAATATCTTCAACTAAACAGGACAATTTAATTCCATCATATTATTTATAATAGTTTCCCTTATTTGAGAGACCATTTTGGCTTTATTGTTGGTTAGCTTTTAGAGGTGCTTTATACGAACTGTGAAGTCATGGTAGCTAACAATTGAACAAAATATTAGACTTTATGGAGTGCTTGCTATATGCCAGGCACTATGAAAAATAGTTTGCATGGATTATTTTACTGCAATCTCACAAAATCCCCCTTAAGTAAACTAATATTCTTATTGTATTTTAGTGTAGTGTACTGTAGTGTATTTTAGAGAGAGAAAGAGAAGGGAGGAGGGGCAGAGGGAGAAAGAGAGAGAGAATCTTAAGCACGCCCAGTGCAGAGCCCAACACGGGGCTCAATCTCACAACCCTGAGATCATGACCTGGGCCAAAATCAAGAATCTGACACTTAACTGACTGAGCCACCCAGATGCCCCAATATCCTTATTTTAAAAGAAGAAATAAAGGCCCAAAGTGGTTAAATAACTTTCAAAAAGTTGCACATGTAGTACATATTGGAAGCACTATTATGAAATAAGATCTCTGATTCCAGTGCTCTTAGCATTGCATTTAGCTTCTGTACTAGACAACTTCTCTAATCTACAAAGCATGCTACAGGTTACATATGACCCTCACAATAATCTACTTTGTAGATAAGCATGTTTATGTCAAGAGATGTTAAGGTCACCCAGCTTGCTAGTGACAAAACTTGGAACCCAAGCCCAACTTTCAATTCAAGCCACAAAATTATTAAGAAATTAAGCTAAATACACATTGGGAAATAAATGTCTCTTTTCATGGGACCCACTGCATATATACATTGTGACTATAAATTAATTATATCCTGAATAAATCCTAGATCCAACTACACTTCATCACCTACATTGTTACCACCATCACTTCTTACCTGAACGTGCTTGCCCTCGTTCCTTCACAGCTGCAGTTCTTTGGGATCACAGATATTTCTGTGGGGCTGGTATAAGAAATGAACTTCGCCCTCCATGAAAATAAATGTTCGTGCATATTCACACATACAGACGTGTGCATAATTTAGCATGAAATTCCATGGACTTTCTCTAGTTGAGATTCTTTCTTTAAGTTTTTAGCCTCTCCTCCAAGTCTATTAGATGCATTGCAGCCATGATGATGCTTAAAACAGAAGTCGAATCAGGTCACTTCTCTACTAAAAAGCCTTCCAAAGACTTCTCACCTCACTCAGAAAAGAATCCAAACTGAGACACTACATAATCTGACCCCAGAGTAGCTCTTGCCCCTTATTTCCTACTTTATCCCTGCAATCACTTTACTCTGGTCACAAAGGCCTTCTTGCTCATATGCTAGTCAAGCTGACTCCTGCTTATGGCCCTTGTTCTTATATTCCCTCTGCCTAGAAATTTCCCCCTCCAGAAGTCCACAAAGCTGGCTCCTTCCCCCAGATCCCACAATGCCATCTGATCACGGAGGTCTTCTATCACTCTGTCTCCTCTTGCCTCGTTTTTTTGTCTTAGCAATTGTAACTGTTTTTCAAATTATGTACTTCTTTGTGCTTTGATTCCTACCTCTAAACACCAGATTATCAGTTCCCTAGGTACACAAAATTTGTTTTGTTTACTGCTATAATCCCTGTGACTAGATCATGGTTGGCACATAGTAGGCACTCATGTAGTATTCGTTGGATGAAAGCATGAACTAGATAAAGAACTTAATGAATAAATAGGACCCCAAATTCAAATCTAAATGAGTGTCTTCTGAGTCAAATTAACCACTAAAAACAAATAAACAAACAAAAAACTGATATTTATTTGTCTTCAAAGTTCAGAATTAGTTCACAAACCACTCATAATAATTTCATTATTCTATAGTTAATTTAGAATTTTTTAAAGTGAAAGGTGGTATATTTTTAGATGGATAACTCATTTTATTTACCAGATGTGTTTCTGGTTGATTTTTACCCCAAATCTAATTGATCTTTAAAAGGGAAAATTGTATTTTGGGTGCCAAGTTAAATGATGCTGTGCTTGTTCAACTGCAATCAATAATCCTCTCTGAAATTTCTTATATAACAAAAAAATATTGTTATTCTTGGAGTTCATTGGTTTGTCAGAAATCCTATATGCTTTAGAAGGAAAATCAAGAAACCATTCCCTCTGTTTCTTCCTTTATGATGTGTGACATTGAAGACTGGTCCAAAAGAGTCTTGAAAAGGTATAAAAGAAGTATATTATCAAGCTAATGTAGACTTCATTAAATAATAACATTTCATCAATTAACATGTTTGAAGATCACTGATAGTACCCAAATAAAATATTCAAACTTCTTGTGCTGAAGTTGACATGTAACTTCCTTGCTTATATAAATTCAACCTCTTTTGGGCTTGGGGGTTACAACAAATGTCAATCTACATCAGGCAAATACCCTATATAGTTAATCTCTGGTTATCCATTCAACAGACTTTTATGGAGCACCAACTATGTCCCAGCAGGATAACCAGTTGCTGAAGATACAAATTTGAGTGGTACATATATTTTACAGAGAGATAGAATCTGGGAAAGGAATAACTGCTGTGCAATGTACAAAGTACATTGTAGATTCACAAATGTACAAAATGGAATAAGACAACAAAGGAACAGAAGCCTGAGTCTTCCAAGAAAAATGAAAAGAGCAGAGATTTTTGAAGAAAGTGATAATTGAGCTCAGTTGTGAGGGATGCTAAAAAGGTTACCAAAAAGAGAAGAGGTCAGGGGAAGGAAACAGCTATCAGGGCAGTGGAAATACTTGGAAAGTCTTGGAGTGCATGGAGGATACATTGTGTGGTTAAGTGTAGGAGTCAAGCATGCAAGGATAAGTGGTGTCCTTATACAGAGCGTTATAGTAGTGATGAGCAATCCCACACTTAGAAAATAGGCTAATAACTGTTTCAGAATTATTTTTTAACAAGTCCCTTTCTAGGAGCAACATGGAGGATGGAATATAGGAAAAGTGAAGCTGTGTTGGATTTTTAGTAGCCAACTTACATTTTTAAAAGGAGACAGGTATTTTGTTTGTTTTATTTTTTTACTCAGGTATAATTAACATACACTCTTATAGTAGTTTCAGGTATACAATATAATGATTCAACAATCTATACATTTCTCGGTGCTCATCAAGATAAGTGTACCCTTAATCTACTTTATATATTTCATCCATTCCACCCATCCACCTCCCTTCTAGCAACCATGAGTTTGTTCCTCATATTTAAGAGTGTTCTTTTTTTTTTTTTGCAGTCAGATCTTATTTTATTTTATTTTATTTTATTTTATTTTATTTTTTATTTTATTTTTTTTATTTGCGAGAGAGAGAATGAGAGAGAGCACGAGAGGGAGGAGGGTCAGAGGGAGAAGCAGACTCCCTGCTGAGCAGGGAGCCTGATGTGGGACTCGATCCCGGGACTCCAGGATCATGACCTGAGCCGAAGGCAGTTGCTTAACCAACTGAGCCACCCAGGCGCCCTTTTTTTTTTTTTAATTCTTATGTTAATCCCCATACATTACATCATTAGTTTTAGATATAGTGTTCCATGATTCATTGTTTGTGCATAATACCCAGTGCTCCATGCAGAACGTGCCCTCCTCAATACCCACCACCAGGCTAACCCATCCTCCCACCCCCCTCCCCTCTAGAACCCTCAGTTTGTTTTTCAGAGTCCATTGTCTCTCATGGTTCGTCTATCCCTCCGATTTCTCCCCCTTCATTCTTCCCCTCCTGCTACCTTATTCTTCTTCTTCTTCTTCCTTTTTTTTCTTAACATATATTGCATTATTTGTTTCAGAGGTACAGATCTGAGATTCAATAGTCTTGCACAATTCACAGTGATTACCAGAGCACATACCCTCCCCAGTGTCTATCACCCAGTCACCCCATCCCTCCCACCCCACCCCCCACTCCAGCAACCCTCAGTTTGTTTCCTGCGATTAAGAATACCTCATATCAGTGAGGTCGTATGATACATGTCTTTCTCTGTTTGACTTATTTCGCTCAACATAATACCCTCCAGTTCCATCCACGTCGTTGCAAATGGCAAGATCTCATTCCTTTTGATGGCTGCATAATATTCCATTGTATATATATACCACCTCTTCTTTATCCATTCATCTCTCGTTGGACATCTTGGCTCTTTCCACAGTTTGGCTATTGTGGACATTGCTGCTATAAACATTGGGGTGCACGTACCCTTTCGGATACCTACATTTGTATCTTTGGGGTAAATACCCAGTAGTGCAATTGCTGGATCATATGGTAGCTCTATTTTCAACTTTTTGAGGAACCTCCATACTGTTTTCCAGAGTGGCTGCACCAGCTTGCATTCCCACCAACAGTGTAGGAGGGTTCCCCTTTCTCCGCATCCCCGCCAACATCTGTCGTTTCCTGACTTCTTAATTTTAGCCATTCTGACTGGCGTGAGGTGGTATCTCATTGAGGTTTTGATTTGGATTTCCCTGATGCTGAGCGATATTGAGCACTTTTTCATGTGTCTCTTGGCCATTTGGATGTCTTCTTTGGAAAAATGTCTGTTCATGTCCTCTGCCCATTTCTTGATTGGATTCTTTGTTCTTTGGGTGTTGAGTTTGATGAGTTCTTTATAGATTTTGGATACTAGCCCTTTATCTGATATGTCATTTGCAAATATCTTCTCCCATTCTGTCGGTTGTCTTTTGGTTTTGTTGACTGTTTCCTTTGCTTTGCAAAAGCTTTTTATCTTGATGAAGTCCCAATAGTTCATTTTTGCCCTTGCTTCCCTTGCCTTTGGCGATGTTTCTAGGAAGAAGTTGTTTCGGCTGAGGTCAAAGAGGTTGCTGCCTGTGTTCTCCTTTAGGATTTTGATGGACTCCTGTCTCACATTGAGGTCTTTCAACCATTTGGAGTCTATTTTTGTGTGTGGTGTAAGGAAATGGTCCAGTTTCATTCTTCTGCATGTGGCTATCCAATTTTCCCAACACCATTTGTTGAAGAGACTGTCTTTTTTCCATTGGACATTCTTTCCTGCTTTGTCAAAGATGAGTTGACCATAGAGTTGAGGGTCCATTTCTGGGCTCTCTATTCTGTTCCATTGGTCTATGTGCCTGTTTTTGTGCCAGTACCATACTGTCTTGATGATGACAGCTTTGTAATAGAGCTGGAAGTCCGGAATTGTGATGCCACCAGCTTTGCTTTTCTTTTTCAACATTCCTCTGGCTCTTCGGTTCCATACAAATTTTAGGATTATTTGTTCCATTCTTTGAAAAAAGTGGATGGTATTTTTATAAGGATTGCATTAAATATGTAGATTGCTCTAGGTAGCCTTGACATCTTCACAATATTTGTTCTTCCAATCCATGAGCATGGAACGTTTTTCCATTTCTTTGTGTCTTCCTCAATTTCTTTCATGAGTATTTTATAGTTTTCTGAGTACAGATCCTTTGCCTCTTTGGTTAGATTTATTCCTAGGTATCTTATGGTTTTGGGTGCGATTGTAAATGGGATCGACTCCTTAATTTCTCTTTCTTCTGTCTTGTTGTTGGTGTATAGGAATGCCACTGACTTCTGTGCATTGATTTTATATCCTGCCACTTTACTGAATTCCTGTATGAGTTCTAGCAGTTTTGGGGTGGAGTCTTTTGGATTTTCCACATAAAGTATCATATCATCTGCAAACAGTGAGAGTTTGACTTCTTCTTTGCCGATTTGGATGCCTTTGATTTCTTTTTGTTGTCTGATTGCTGTGGCTAGGACTTCCAATACTATGTTGAATAGCAGTGGTGATAGTGGGCATCCCTGTCGCGTTCCTGACCTTAGGGGGAAAGCTCTCAGTTTTTCCCCATTGAGAATGATATTCACTGTGGGTTTTTCATAGATGGCTTTTATGATATTGAGGTATGTACACTCTATGCCTACACTCGGAAGAGTTTTGATTAAGAAAGGATGCTGTACTTTGTCAAAAGCTTTTTCTGCATCTACTGAGAGGATCGTATGATTCTTGTTCTTTCTTTTGTTAATGTATTGTATCACATTGATTGATTTGCGGATGTTGAAACAACCTTGCAGCCCAGGGATAAATCCCACTTGGTCGTGGTGAATAATCCTTGTAATATACTGTTGGATCCTATTGGCTAGTATTTTGGTGAGAATTTTTGCATCCATGTTCATCAGGGATATTGGTCTGTAATTCTCCTTTTTGATGGGGTCTTTGTCTGGTTTTGGGATCAAGGTAATGCTGGCCTCATAAAATGAGTTGGGAAGTTTTCCTTCCATTTCTATTTTTTGGAACAGTTTCAGAAGAATAGGTATTAACTCTTCTTGAAATGTTTGGTAGAATTCCCCTGGGAAGCCATCTGGCCCTGGGCTTTTGTTTTTTGGGAGATTTTTGATGACTGCTTCAATTTCCTTAGTGGTTATAGGTCTGTTCAGGTTTTCTATTTCTTCCTGGTTCAGTTTTGGTAGTTGATACATCTCTAGGAAAGCATCCATTTCTTCCAGGTTATCTAATTTGCTGGCATAGAGTTGCTCATAATATGTTCTTATAATTGTTTGTATTTCTTTGGTGTTGGTTGTGATCTCTCCTCTTTCATTCATGATTTTGTTGATTTGGGTCATTTCTCTTTTCTTTTTGATAAGTCTGGCCAAGGGTTTATCAATCTTTTTAATTCTTTCAAAGAACCAGCTCCTAGTTTTGTTGATCTGTTCTACTGTTCTTTTGGTTTCTATTTCATTGATTTCTGCTCTGATCTTTATTATTTCTCTTCTCCTGCTTGGTTTAGGTTTTATTTGCTGTTCTTTCTCCAGCTCCTTTAGGTGTAGGGTTAGGTTGTGTATTTGAGACCTTTCTTGTTTCTTGAGAAAGGCTTGTATTGCTATATACTTTCCTCTTAGGACTGCCTTTGCTGCATTCCAAAGATTTTGAATAGTTGTGTTGTCATTTTCATTAGTTTCCATGTATTTTTTAAATTCTTCTTTAATTTCCTGGTTGACCCATTCATTCTTCAGTAGGATGCTCTTTAGCCTCCATGTATTTGAGTTCTTTCCGACTTTCCTCTTGTGATTGAGTTCTAGTTTCAAAGCATTGTGGTCTGAAAATAGGCAGGGAATGATCCCAATCTTTTGGTACTGGTTGAGACCTGATTTATGACCTAGGATGTGATCTATTCTGGAGAATGTTCCATGGGCACTAGAGAAGAATGTGTATTCCGTTGCTTTGGGATGGAATGTTCTGAATATGTCTGTGAAGTCCATTTGGTCCAGTGTGTCATTTACAGTCTTTATTTCCTTGTTAATCTTTTGCTTAGACAATCTGTCCATTTCAGTGAGGGGGGTGTTAAAGTCCCCCACTATTATTGTATTGTTGTCGATGTGTTTCTTTGCTTTTGTTATTAATTGGCTTATATAATTGGCTGCTCCCATGTTAGGGGCATAGATATTTACAATTGTTAGATCTTCTTGTTGGATAGACCCTTTAAGTAGGATATAATGTCCTTCCTCATCTCTTATTACAGTCTTTGGTTTAGAATCTAATTTGTCTGATATAAGGATTGCCACCCCAGCTTTCTTTTGGTGTCCATTAGCATGGTAAATGGTTTTCCACCCCCTCACTTTCAATCTGGGGGTGTCTTTGGTTCTAAAATGAGTCTCTTGCAGACAGCATATCGATGGGTCTTGTTTTTTAATCCAATCTGATAGCCTGTGTCTTTTGATTGGGGCATTGAGCCCATTTACATTCAGGGTAACTATTGAAAGATAGGAATTTAGTGCCATTGTATTGCCTGTAAGGTGACTGTTACCGTATATTGTCTGTGTTCCTTTCTGGTCTATGTTGCTTTTAGGCTCTCTTTTTGCTTAGAGGACCCCTTTCAGGATTTCTTGTAGGGCTGGTTTTGTGTTTGCAAATTCCTTTAGTTTTTGTTTGTCCTGGAAGCTTTTTATCTCCCCTTCTATTTTCAATGACAGCCTAGCTGGATATAGTATTCTTGGCTGCATATTTTTCTCATTTAGTGCTCTGAATATATCATGCCAGTCCTTTCTGGCCTGCCAGGTCTCTGTGGATAGGTCTGTTGCCAATCTAATATTTCTACCATTGTAGGTTACATATCTCTTCTCCCAAGCTGCTTTCAGGATTTTCTCTTTGTCTATGAGACTCGTAAGTTTTACTATTAGATGTCAGGGTGTTGACCTATTTTCATTGATTTTGAGAGGGGTTCTCTGTGCTTCCTGGATTTTGATGCCTGTTTCCTTCCCCAAATTAGGGAAGTTCTCTGCTATAATTTGCTCCATTTTCCTTCTGCCCCTCTCTCTCTTTCTTCTTCTTCTGGGATCCCAATTATTCTAATGTTGTTTCATCTTATGGTATCACTTATCTCTCGAATTCTGCCCTCGTGATCCAGTAGTTGTTTATCTCTCTTTTTCTCAGCTTCTTTATTTTCCATCATTTGGTTTTCTATATCACTGATTCTTTCTTCTGCCTCATTTATCCTAGCAGTTAGTGCCCCCATATTTGATTGCACCTCATTAATAGCCTTTTTGACTTCTACTTGGTTAGATTTTAGTTCTTTTACTTCTCCAGAAAGGGTTTCTCTAATAACTTCCATGCTTTTCTCAAGCCCAGCTAGTATCTTTAAAGTGATGATTCTGAACTCTAGATCTGACATCGTACTAATGTCCGCATTGAGTAGGTCACTGGCAGTCGGTACTACCTCTTGTTCTTTTTGTTGAGGTGATATTTTCCGTCTTGTCATTTTGTGCAGAGGAGACTAGATTAATGAGAGAACAAAATGCTAACAGAGTAACAACGTCCCCAGGAAATATACTCTAAACAAATCAGAAAAGACCTGAAGCAGTGGGAAAAGAAAGGGAAAGAGAGAAAAAAGAAAAAGAAAAAAAAAAGAAAAAGAAAAAGATAAAGATAAAAACAAACAAAACAAAACAACAACAACAACAAAAAACAGAATGTGATCAAATATGATCAGGCTGGTATATAGATCAGTGCCACACACTAGATTTTGGGTGTATTTGGGTCTGTTAGAAGAAAGTGCCTCCCAAAATTTTAAAGAAAGAAAAACTTATATATGTATAAAAATAAGGGTTGATATGATGAAGGGATGGAATATGACTGTAAAGATGAAAATTATAAAAAATTTTATAAAAGGAATTGATAAGAAGTTGTTTGAAAAAAGAAAGAAGAGGATTTAAAAAAAGAAAAAAGAAAAAAAAGGGAGAGAATGTGATCAGGCAGGGGAGTAGAAAAAACCATATACTAGAGATTTAGGGTATATTTTGATCTGTTAGAAGAAACTATCTCAAAATTTTAAAGAGAGAACAACTTACATAAATATGCCAAAAATACGGGTAACTACTATGAAGGGATAGAATATGACTCTAAAAATGAAAAATAAAAATGTTTTTTAAAAAAGGGATTGATAAGATGTTGGTTGAAAAAGGGAAAAAGAAAAATTCAAAAAAAATAAAAAGAAAAGAAAAAAGAAAAAAAGACAATTAAAAAAAAAAACTTAACTTTGAAAGACTAAAGAATCATGGTAAAAAAGCCATGAATTCTATGTGCAGTATTCCCCTAGCGCTGGAGTTGTGCCGTTCTCATTGATCGGTAAACTTGGTCTTGGCTGGCTGTTCTCGCTGATCTTCTGGGGAGGGGCCTGTTGCCGTGGTTTCCAAATGTCTCTGCCGGAGGCGGGAGTGCCCCGCCCTTGCCCCCTCCCGGCTAAGTAATCTGCTAGGGTTTGCTCTCCGGGGCTTTTGTTCCCTGCGAGCTTTCCGTACAGCTTTGGAGGTGGGAAGTGAAAATGGCGGCCTCCCAATCTCCGCCGCGGAGGAGCCGAGAACTCGGGACCCCGCTTCTCAGTGAGCCCCCAGAGAAAAGCCATCAGTCACTCCCATCTCCCCGGTCTCCGGCCGCACTCCGTGCTCACCCGGCCCGTGACCGCGCATTTCTATCTCTGGCACCCGACCCCGGGTGGAGTCTCCAAACCCAGCAGATCCCTGCAGTGCGCTCCCGCGCGGCTCCTCCTGGGGGAGGAAGGTGAGTCTCCCCGGATCTGCCGCTTGTTGGGTCCCTGCTGGAGGAGCAGGGGCCCGACTGTGCCGTGGATCACGGTTTATGGCAACCCCGAGCTGAGATCCCACTCCTTGGCTCCGCCTCTGCAGCTGGCTTCCCTGCTCCATTACCTGGGAGCTCTGACACACTCAGGCACCCCTGGTCTTTCTGTGACCCTGAGGGTCCTGAGACCACACTGTCCCAGAGGGTTCCACCCCCTGCTTAGCCACCAGAGTGACATCCCTCAGCGGAGTAGACTTTTAAAAGTTCCGATTTTGTGCTTCGTGGTTCTATCACTTGCCAGAAGTGGCCGACGGAGGCCCCTCCCCCGCCGTCTATCCTCCCGAATATCGCCTCGGATTCACTTCTCCGCACGTCCTACCTTCCAGAAAGTAGTCGCTTTTCTGATGAGAGAGTTGTTGCTTTCTTTTCTTCGATCTCCTGTTGAGTTCGTAGGTGTTCAGAATGGTTTGATCCCTATCCAGCTGAATTCCTGAAAGGAGACGAAATCCAGGTCTCCTACTCCTCCGCCATCTTGCTCCGCCCCCTATTTTATTTTATTTTAATGTTATGTTATGTTAGTTACCATACAATACCTCATTAGTTTTTGTTGTAGTGTTCCATGATTCATTGTTTTCGTATAACACCCAGTGCTCCATTCAGTACATGCCCTCTTTAATACCCATCACCAGGCTAACCCATCCCCCGAACCCCCTCCCCTCTAGAACCCTCAGTTTGTTTCTCAGAGTCCATAGTCTCTCATGGTTTGTCTCCCGCTCCAATTTCCCCCTTTTTTGTTTGTCTCTCTTTTGTCTCTGTTCATTTGTTTTGTTTCTTAATTTCCACATATGATACTTGTCTTTGACTGACTTATTTCACTTAGAATTATACCCTCTAGGTCCATCCATGTTGTTGCAAATGACAGATTTCATTCTTTTTTATGGTTGAGTAATATTCCATTGTATATACCCATTCAACTTTATGCATTCATCTAACAATAGACATTTGGGATGCTTCTATATCCTAGCTATTGTAAATAATACTGCAATAAACATAGAGGTGCATATATCTTTTTGAATTCATGTTTTTATTTTCTTTGGGTACATAGTAGTGGAATTACTGGATTATATGGTAATTCTAGTCTTAATTTTGGAGGGAACAAGGAGGTAGGTATTATTATTGTCATACTCACAGTGTCTGCCTCTGCACTACACTAGATTATGAGTTCCCAAAGGTAGAATACCTGGTCTTATTCATCTTTCTTTCCCTGTGACCTACTAGAGTTCCTGGGACTGTAGATACTTAATATATAATTTTTGAATTGAATCAGACTGTTACATTTTTTTTTAATGCAGTGAGCTTCCAGGCTCTGTTTTACAACACACTATAATGCAAAGATAGAAACATCCTTATTAAGCCTTCACAGGTGTCCAGTGGTTCATCTTTGGTAAGAAGCAGTTATGCTGGCATTCATGATCCAAATGAACTGCGTTGGCAAATTCAAGAAAGCACTTCAGATCACCTTGGTTTGTTCTCCCTCCTTAGCGGGATAAAGCCAGAACAAACAGTTGAATTAGAAGCAACTTCGATTTCCTTTTTGATCTGATTCCCTTAGTCTTCTGCCTTTACTAGGTTCAGGAGATAGTGTAAAGATACCAGACAAGATTTCTCTGAAAAGGTAGCTGGAAAATTTGGGAAAATTTCATTAAGAAAATAATTGTATGTGTCATATGGTACATCTTCTGGCAGCTTGCTCAATAGCTGAGGTCATAAGTAAGAACCCGCCCATTCCCTGCTAACCCTATTCAACTCTATCTAAATTAGTTAAACTGATGGTTCACCTTTTTTATTATGTTATGTTAATCACCACACATTACATCATTAGTTTTTGATGTAGTATTCCATGATTCATTGTTTGCGTATAACACCCAGTGCTCCATGCAGAATGTGCCCTCTTTAATACCCATCACCAGGCTAACCCAGTCCCCCACCCCCCTCCCTGATGGTTCATTTTTAATTGATTTGGCAAACAAGAGAAGTTTAACTATCCTGTTGTGTGTACATACTACAAACCAACATCCAGTATGTGCTAATAGCTGTATATATCTTTTTTCAATCTTTCCAACAAACCTGATCACAGTCAATACCTACATGTATCTCCCATATGTGCTTTTGAAAGCCATCACAACCATTTTCAAAGACTTCTAAATCCCTTGACTTCAAAACATAGTGAATATATTATTTTGAGAACAAAAAAGAAAGGATATGGAACTAAAATTCTGAAAGGTTAAGCTGAGCAGGGCCACATAGGTAATAAGAAGTGGGACCAGGATTTAAACTCCAGCTGGTCTGACTCCCAAACCCCTTGGTTCTCAAACTTTACTTTTTCCCTGAGTTTTATTGAGATATAATTGACATATAACATTGTATTCATTTAGGATATCCAACATAATGATTTGATACATGTATATATTGTGAAATGATTACCATAATTACTTTAGTTAACACCCATCACCTCACATAGTTACAATTTTTTTTCTTGTGATGAAAACTTTTAAGATCAACTCTCTGAGCAACTTTCAACTGAACAATGCAGTTTTGTTAATTGTAGTCACCATGCTGTACATTCCATCCCCAGGACTTATTTATTTTATAACTAGAACTTTCTACCTTTTGACCACCTTCACCAATTTCCCGTACCCACCACCACCTTCACCTCTGACAACCACCAATCTGTTCTTTCTTTTTTTTTCTTTTTTTGTTCTTTAAATTCTAAATATTTTATTTTTTTTAAATTTTATTATGTTCTGTTAGTCACCATACAATACATCATTAGTTTTTGATGTGGTGATCCACGATCCATTGTTTTTGTATAACACCCAGTGCTCCGTGCAGTATGTGCCCTCCTTAATACCCATCACTGGGCTGTTCTCTTTTTCTAAGTTTGGTTTTTGTGCATTTGAATCACCTTGGGATCTTGGAAAATGCGCATTTTGATTCAGTAGTGTTGTGTGTCAAAGGTGGGGACTGAGATTCCAGGAAGCACACCTTGAGTATAAATACTAAGGCACTATGGTTCTAAACCACTACACTGGACAATAAGCACAGGAAATTCAGTCAGTGCCAATGACTATGACAGATGTCTGACTTAGCTCTGCGACTGCTGAACTCAGGTCTAACTGATACATGACATTTTTCCTTGGCCTGGCATTGTACATCTTACTGCTTGAATTTTCAGATTTTTAAGAACAAAATTCGGGTCTTTTTGAGGCATTACACTCCCAGTAAGGTATTTATGATCCACTTTATGTTCGTTCCCTCACCTGAAAAGAAAATGCTGCCATAGAAGACAAGTTGGAGAATAACGAAGGGATGATCAGAGAGTCAGATAACCTGCCGAAAGCTACATCCCTAAATCCATGTTAAGAGTGGGGGGGTGGGAGGGATGGGGTGACTGGGTGATAGACATTGGAGAGGGTATGTGCTATGGTGAGCGCTGTGAATTGTGCAAGACTGTTGAATCACAGATCTGTACCTCTGAAACAAATAATGCAATATATGTTAAGGAAAAAAGAGAAGAAGAAGAAGGTAGCGGGAGGGGAAGAATGAAGGGGGGGAAATCGGAGGGGGAGACGAACCATGAGAGACAACGGACTCTGAAAAACAAACTGAGGGTTCTCGACGGGAGGCGGGTGGGAGGATGGGTTAGCCTGGTGATGGGTATTAACGAGGGCACGTTCTGCATGGAGCACTGGGTGTTATGCACAAACAATGAATATGGAACACTACATCAAAAACTAATGATGTAATGTATGGGGATTAAAATAACAATAAAAAATTAAAAAAAAAAAAAGATGTAACAAGGACAAGGAAGGCAAATGCCCCAAAAAGTTTTCTTATTGCAGTTCCTCTAAAATGCCTGGCTTTTTGGTACCTCAGGGAAATCTTTTACTGTCCCTTTTCTGGGATATTCTTTCCCCCAAATCACGTGGTGGTTTTCATCTCTCAGTTTTCAGCTTAAATGTCACCCCCTCAGAAATGACCACCTTATCTAAAATACACCTTCCACCTTTATTTCTCCCCTGAAATATCCATTACCTCCACAAATGCGGGAACTCACTTCTTCCTTATTCACCAATTTCCACCACTGTCCGTGATGAGTGAAATGCATAGCTCATGGTAAAGAGTTTATAAATATTTGTGAAATGCATAAATGAAAGCTGAACAGAATGAGACTAAGAAAATGTCAGCAGATTTGATAATTAATAAATTATTAACATCCTTAGATAAGAATGTTTTCAGTAAAGTAGTGGAAGTGAAAGAATACTTTGAAGGAAACGAATTTAGGAAACTTTTAAAAAGATTGGCCATGACAGGAAAAAAAAATATTAGGAAAGAGTCAAGTAGCTGGCGAATGGGAGAATTAGCTTTAGGATCTTACATATTTGAATATTTCCATGAAAAGAAAAAGACAGGTTCAACAGCATGAATGAAGCTAAAAATGTAAGCGACAAAAGAGTTAAGCTATCCAATTGATAACAAAACTTAACTCCAGTAATTTAAATGCAAACCCAAAAAATTATGCAAGAAAACCTCCATCACATAGTTGATTCACAAACCAAAGAATCACAAATTATAACATATAAGTCATTTAAAGACCTTTAAGCATCTAAATTAGAATGAAGCCTAACTATTACCAAGCTATAATTCGCATTCTCTTTTTGTTGTTGTCCTTGAATTTTTTTTTAAACTCTCAAGCATTATCACACCAGAATCAGGATAAGATATATGCTTGAGAGAGGTTCTTGAAAGAGAGACAGTGGGTCCTTGTGTCTTTAATGCCTACTTCACTACCAGCCTGATGGGAAATTGTGTGAAAACCAAAATATCTGTGCAGTAGGGAGTGTAGCACCTGGACTGATGATTATCCCTCTACATGAGCTTTTGAAAGCCAGTGCAAGGCTTTTGAATCACCTGACTTCAAAGCACAGCGGATATATTCGTTTGTGCAAAAGAGAAAAAAGCAGTTTAGTTCCACTCAAATTTGAATAGAGTAAAAATGATGAAAAGAATATCTCAAAAATATATTTCAGTCTATAATTATTAACCATTATATATATATTTTCCTTATTATATCACTGATTGTTTAAGATGATCATCCTTTTTGCAAAAAGATTTAAAGTAGTTTCTGGATTAAACTAAAATTTGAACAGTTTAAAAAATAAAGCAGAACAGATTCCATCTTAATATAACAAATCATTTTTTAAAATATATGTAGCAGTTTTGAAGTACACATTTATAATTGAATGTGTTATGTTTCTCCCACTGCATAAATGGTAGAAACCTTGGAATAAGATTGTACTCTCCGGGGCACCTGGGTGGCTCAGTTGGTTAAGCGACTGCCTTCGGTTCAGGTCATGATCCTGGAGTCCCTGGATCAAGTCCCGCATTGGGCTCCCTGCTCGGCAGGGAGTCTGCTTCGTCCTCTGACCCTATCCCCTCTCATGTGTTCTCTCTCTCTCATTCTCTGTCTCCCAAATAAATAGATAAATAAATAAATAAATAAATAAATAAAATCTTTAAAAAAAAAAAAAGATTGTACTCTCCAACTAATCCACTGTAGTCCCACAAACAAAGTAGGTTCTGCAATTTATTATCTTTATAGTAAAATTTTTAAAAAATCAAGGTTGAGGAGTATAAAATTAATAATGGATTCAATATTCAAAAGAGACCATATTAATTATAGTTAATCTTTATGGAAAGAAGTTCTAAGGTACTGTATTAAGGTATTGTTCTAAGATACTGAAATTCTAAGGAACATGTATTAACTTAATTAATCATAACAATCATATACTGTGAGTATTGTTTTTACCCCCATTTTAATAAATGAGAAAACAGATATAAAACAGTTAAATAATTTCAAGTTTACATAGCTAAGAAGTAGAAAAACTAGAAATTCAGACCAAGGTGCTCAGTCTTCAGAGCCCACATGCCTAAGCACATATGGAGGAAGTTTTCAATCCACATGGAGCCAGCAGTGTATAAAAAACAGGAGCTTTTAATTCTTCCCACAGCTCTGTAAAATATGTGGTGTTATCCAGTTTACAAATGAAGAAATTGGGACTAAAGCCAGGTTTCATAAATCTGTGAGCACTGACAATTTACTTAACCTCTCAAAGACTGAATTTCCTCATTTGTATACTGGGTTAACATCAAGTGTCTTTTAGAGTTTGGGGGACAATTAAAATAAAATATATATGTAAAGTGGCAAGTAATAGATTCTACACAAATGGATTTTTGTTGAAGGTGTGACCTAAATCTGTCTCCCCTCGAATATCTTTCTCAAGGACCTAGAAGCCATTCCTTTGAAATGTAATCATTAGGAAAGATGAGGGCTCTTTCTCCCAGTCTCTATGGTAGGGTAAGAACCTAACTCTCATAAGTACCAACCAGCAAGCACAGGTGGCATGATCACATTGAGCAACCTCACTAAAAAGATTCACTAGTACTTTCTACTAACTCACCCAGGGACTTAAAAACTCTCCCATCTTTTGTTTCAATGGAGTTACATTTACTCTCTCCCCTCACTGCAAAAGTTTTGAATAAAATCTTTCCTTATAAAATCTTTCCTTCCTGTTTGAAAATCAAAGTTTTTTCCATAATGAAATAACAGACCACATTGAAAGCATTGAGTCTAACCTTACTTTATCAATATAATGATTTTGTGCAAGAGGGATGTTGCAGAAATGGGATAAAGTGTATACATATACCCAGTTGACCCTTGAACAACACAGGTTTGAACTGCATGGGTCCACTTACATGTAGATTTTTTAATATAAATACAGCCCAATACTATAAATGTATTTTCTCTTCCTTATAATTTTCTTAATAACATTTTCTTTTATCTAGCTTACTTTATTATAAGAATACAGTATATAGTACATATACAAAATATGGGCTAATCAACTGTTTATGTTATCAGGAAGGCTTCGGAACAAAAGTAGCAGTTAAGCTACTATTAGCAGTTAAGCTTTTGGGGAATCAAAAGTTATACTCAGATTTTCAATTATGCAGGGGTTGGCAACCCTGCCTTCCATGTTGTTCAACTATGTGTGTGTGTGTGTGTGTGTGTGTGTGTGTGTGTGTGTGTGTGATAGATTTAAATTAGATTGTTGCCGCATTCCACAATTCTTCATTGGAGAGTTAGAATCTTCATCACTTGACAAAAAGGCAAGATTATGCAAAAATGTGATTAATATCTGAGTGCCATTTTTATGACCAAAAAAAGGTCAGCAGCTCCTTTCATCATCTAAATTCCATGCAAAATGCATTATTTCGGACCCAATACTCAAGAATGAGATACAACAGATGATTGTTTCGAAAATGACAGCATTAACTGTACTCTGCTGCTCTTTAAATTTTCACCAGTTTTGTTAACTATAAAATGGCTTGTGCTTTGACTCCAGCACTCTCATCTCAGCTCATTAATATACTGCTTTTATTTCTTGCAAAACTCATGTCAAGCTGATTAAACCAGGACATAAGTTCAACAGTGCAGAATAAAAGTGACGTCATTTTGTCAGATGGTCTGCTTGCCTGGAATCAGAAAACAGCCTGAGCCATATATTCCAAATTTGGAATGTGTTTCTTTAGCCAGCCTGAGGACCACACAATAATATACATACTCTTTTTAACAAGCTTACATTTTTTCATTGGCTAAACTCTATTTAGAATGAGTAGTTGTTTCTGCCAGTCTTCTTGTTTTGCCTTTCCCATCTGTCATTTCTGTTATTTAAAATGAGTGAAAATCCATAAAATTACCATTTGGGGTTATTTTATCTCTTCTTCTCATTCCAAAAATGTTGTATTAAACTTCTAATTTTCTTTTTACTTTATTTTAATAATACAGAGAGTTCTATCTTCTTATGGCAAATACTATTTTTCCCACGATGAATCACCAGGTGGGTGTTATTCAAACCAGCACAACAATGTACAAAAGTTACCAGATAGAAGTATATTCTTAAACACTTAATAAGATATTTTATTGAAGACCTTCTTAAGGAGGGCATTTCCAAGAGTCACTGTAGGACTCAATGAGAGTCCTACACTCCAAAGAGAAGGTTTGCTGTCAGTGAGAACTTGAGTCATGGTTCTTCAAGATGTGGTGCACTTAACATCCAAAGGATATAAAGTTCCTTAAATAACCATAGCTACAAACTAAGAGGAAGTGTCTGGGGACCAGAACAGAGGCACACCTAGGATTTAGGGGCCCAAAAGTTGTGCAATTTAATATATGCAAGACTCCTTCTAGGGTCTTGAAAAGGATCCAATGAAAATGAGAGGCCTTGAAGTTGAAGATTCATTAGTTTTATAGTGAATCTTCCTCTTGACATCACATGGGCAGAAGTGGGTGATGTGGGTCACAATTGTGCCCTACCTATATAAATCAGTATCCCAAATTATGATTCCTAGCTTTTAAATACTCCCACCACTTCATGTTCAAAGTTAAAACTATCTAAACTGCCCTTGAAAAGGATTGCAATTCTGGACTCTAATATTTTCATTGAATTTTATTTCCATAAAGACACAAGCCTCCAAATGGAATGTAATTTTATTTGTTTGTTCTTACCAACAATGCTAACTTTAAGCATTACTAAGTTCCGGACACTGTGTTGAAGACTCTACTGAATAATTTCACTTACTTCCTTTTTTTTTTTTTTTAAGATTTTATTTATTTATTTGACAGAGAGAGAGAGAGTGAGCCAGTGAGCACACGAGCAGGGGGAGCAGCAGAGGGAGAGAGAGAAGCAGACTCCCTGCTGAGCAGGAAGCCCAGTGTGGGGCTCGATCCCAGGACCTTAGGATCGTGACCTGAGCAGAAGGCAGACGCTTAACACACTGAGCCACCCAGGTGCCCCTACTTCTTTCAATAATAGGGAAAGAAACATGATTTTTAAAAATTTTATTTTTGAAAAATTAGGACTAAAATCACCAGTAATAGCTTAATGTTACCAGTGATTCAATAGCAAGCCCTGTTTGTCTGATGTCAAATCTATGGTGATCCCTTCTCTGGCCCCTAATGCAGTACTATTTCTGTGGTATAGAGTGAATAAGGAAAAGTAAAAGCAGACCTTGGTAGACATTCCTAGTTGTGTGGAAAGTTCAGGACATATGTAATAGTGAATATTTTGAGATTTTAGAACAAAATTGATGGCACTGATAGCTATTTACCAAATAATGCTTCCCCTTGAGATCCCCACACACATACTAGAACATAGCCTTGGAAAGCAAGGGATATGGATCTAAAGAAGTAAGACAAGCAACTCTCAGATATTCCCCTGAGAGATAATTCTTGAGCAGAGAGTGGTTTATTTGTCAGCCTGAGCAACTCATATATGGAATGTAATTGAATTGTCACAGGTCAGGAAGTATGGTCAGAAGTGCTTGGGCTGGGTATTCATGGGGTTTATACCCTAGTTATCATGCCCATGGTGGAAGCAACAGGAAGATTCAGGGCTAGGTAGATCCAGCCCAGAATCTTGGATGCTACCACATAGGCAGAGCGAGTAGAGCACTGAGGGCTCTGTATATATGCAAACAAGGAGAGAAGATGGGCACAAAAAGAATAGCCGAAAAGATCTCCACTCTCTCCTAGAATAGGTCCAGACATTCCCCAAAGACCCCTGGAGTTATGGTTCAGAGGACAGAGTGTTTTGGGCAGAAAGTTGTGTAGAGACTAGAATAAGGTTCAGATATGTTTTTTGATTCTCAGGAAATATATGCCCAATTGAATTAAAATCTGGGTATTAGTATTAAAAAAAAAAAACTTTCATCAGCAGGGTGATTATTTCGGAGTAAAAGTGTAGGTATTTATCTATCAGATTATGGTGTAGCCAGAATAAATCTGATCTTAGTATATTTCCATACCTTGTACATACATTTTACATTAAGCACACTGTAGAACATTTCTTGTTTACTTGTCTTCACACCCACTAGAATGTGAACTCCTTGAGGGCAGTGTTTATGATTCCTTCTTACTGGTAGCCCTTATATCCTTCGTACATAGATTCTCTCAGCATGTACTTGCTGGGTTACTGACAAGAAACTGAGACAAAGTGAGATTTAACTAACTTATGTTGGGTAGTAAATAAGTGGCAAAAATAAAATTAGAGCAAAGTCTATGACCTCTGGGTTCTTCTAATGGCCAGAACTCTTCTAATAACTTGCAGTATCAGCTAGGTGTCCTCTGGAAGTGGCCAGACATCACAGAGAACTGCTAGAGTTCCCTGAGGCATCTAGCATTACCAAATGTGGAAAAATTATGTGTTACATTCTATGTAGTTTTGTTCTGCTACAAAGCCCATAACATCCTGTGTGTATTCTTAATTTATTCTTCGTTTTGTGTTTTGAGTGGATTTGCTCATTGGATTTTACTTTTCCTGGATTACTCCTTTTTATTAACTGTATTTTCCAGTCTCTGATCTTTCCCATTCTGCCCCCAATTCATTAATGGCAATGTGGCACAATAAATAAGCCCCATCTGCTGG
The DNA here is from genome assembly GCF_002201575.2 of Neomonachus schauinslandi. Lineage (NCBI taxonomy): Eukaryota > Metazoa > Chordata > Mammalia > Carnivora > Phocidae > Neomonachus > Neomonachus schauinslandi. The sequence continues at coordinate 164,696,551 of NC_058404.1, read as the reverse complement.
CCCATTTTTGTTGACCTAATGGGGTTCATTAGTACTGTTGATTTTCCTTAATATTCACAACTGAATCTTATGAAGCCAAGCAGGGCTAAATTGTCCATTTCCCCAGGCAGAATCAATAGTGCTACTGTTGTATTATAGGCTCTGAGCTTGTAACTCTATCATAATGCTTTCAAAGTCATACTGTAAAATGTCAGAATATAAAAGCTATGATTCCCACAATGGAATATAGGCATACCTTGGAGATACAGTGGGTTTGGTTCCAGACTACCACAACAAAGTGAACACAATAAAGCAAATCAAATGAATTTTTTGGTTTCCTATTGCCTATAAAAGTCATGTTTATACTATAATGTAGTCTATTAAGTGTGCCATAGCATTATGTCAAAAAAAGTATATATGTTAATTTAAAAATACTATATTGCTTAAAAAAATGCTAACCACTGTCTGAGCTTTCAATAAGTCATAATCTTTTTGCTGGTTTTGAAGTCTTGCCTTGATGTTGTTGGCAGCTGACTGATCATGGTTGTGGTTACTAGAAGGGTAGGGTGGCTATGGCAATTTCTTCTTCTTTTTTTAAATTTTTTTTTAAGATTTTATTTATTTATTTGACAGAGAGAGACACAGGGAGAGAGGGAACACAAGCAGGGGGAATGGGAGAGGAAGAAGCAGGATTCCCGCTGAGCAGGGAGCCCAACGTGGGGCTCGATCCGAGAACCCTGGAACCATGACCTGAGTCGAAGGCAGACGCTTAACGACTGAGCCACCCAGGTGCCTGGCTGTGGCAATTCTTAAAATAAGACAACAATGAAGTTTGCCATATGGATTGGCTTTTCTTTTCATAAATGATTTCTCTGTAGCATTCAATGCTGTTTGATAACATTTTACCCATGGTAGAACTTTCAAAATTGGAGTCAATCCTTTCAAACCCTGCCACTGCTTTGTCAACTAAGTTTATGTAATATTCTAAATTCTTTACTTCATTTCAACAATCTTCATAGCATCTTCACCAAAAGTAGTTTCCATCTCAACAAACCATTTTCTTTGCTCATCATAAGAAGCAACTCCTCATCCATTAAAGTTTTATTATGAGATTTCAGCAATTTACTCACACCTTCAGGCTTCACTTCTAATTTTAGTTCTCTTGTTATTTCTGCTACATCTGCAATTACTCTCTCCACTGAAGTCTTGAACCCCTCAAAGTCATCCAAACTCCTGTTAATATTGATATTTGATATTGGTATTTTGGCCTTTTCCCATGAATGTTCTTAACTGGCATTTAGAATGACGAATTTTTCCAGAAAGTTTTCAATCTACTTAACCATCAGAGGAATCACTATCTATGGCAGTCATAACCTTACAAAATTATTTCTTAAATAATAAGACTTGAAAGCTGAAATTACTCTTTGATCCATGGGCTGAGGAATGAATATTGTATTAGTAGGCATGAAAACAGCATTAATTTCATTGTCTATCTCCATCAGAGTTCTTGGATGACCAGGTGCATTGTCAATGAGCAGTAATATTTTGTAAAGAATTTTTTTCTGAGCAGTAGGTCTCAACAGAGGGCTTAAAATATTCAGTAAAACCATCTTGTAAACAGATGTGCTATCACCTAGACTTTGTTGTTACATTTATAGAGCACAGGCAGAATTTAGCATAATCCTCAAGGGACCTAGGATTTTTGAAATGATAAATGAATATTGGCCTCAACTGAAAGTCACCAGCTACATTAGCCCATAACAAGAGAATCAGCTTATCTTTTGATGATTTGAAGCCAGGCACTGACTTCTCTTCTCTGGCTCTGAAAATCTTAGATGTATCTTCTTGCAATATAAGGCTGTTCTGTCTACATTGAAAATTTGTTGATTTGTGTAGCCATCTTCATTAATTAATTTAGTTAGATCTTCCTGGTGATTTGCTGCAGCTTCTGCATCAGCACTTGCTGCTTTACTTTGCACTTTTATGTTCCGGAGATGGCTACTTTCCTTAAACATCATGACTCAACCTCTGCTAGCTTCAGACTTTTCTTCTGCAGCTTCCTCACCTCTCTAAGCCTTCACAGAATTGAAGAGAGTTAAGGTCTTGCCCTGGATTAGGCCTTGGCTTAGGGGAATGTTGTGTTTAGTTTGATCTGTCCAGACCACTCAAACTGTCTCCATATCACCAATAAGGCTGTTTTGCTTTCTTATCATTCATGTGTTCCCTGGAGTAGCACTTTTAATTTCCTTTAGGAACTTTTCCTTTGCATTCACAACTTCACTAACTGTTTGGTGCAAGAGGTCTAGCTTTCAGCCTATCTTGGCTTTCGATATGCCTTCCTCACTAAGCTTAATCATTTCTAGTTTTTTATTTAAAGTGAGAGACATGGGACTCTTCTGTTCACTTGAACACTTAGAGGTCATTGTGGGGTTATTAACTGGACTAACTTCAATATTGTTGTGACGCAGGGAATAGGGAGGCCCAAGGAGAGGGAGCGATAGGGGAAAGGTCAGTGGTGGAGCAGTCAGAACACACACATTTATCAATTAGATTTTCCATCATTTGGGCACATTTTATGGCATCCCAAAACAATTACAATAATAACATCAAAGATAACTGATCACAGAACACCATAACACATAGAATAATTATGAAAAAGTTTGAAATATTGTGAGAATTACCAAAATGTGACACAGAAACACTAGCTGAGCAAATGCTGTTGGAAAAATGGCCCAAATAGCCTTGCTGGATGCAGGGTTGCCACAAATCTTTAATTTGCAAAAAACACAATATCTGTTAAATGCGATAAAACAAGGCATGATTAAACACGGTATGCCTGTAGTGTCCCGTATGTCTTATCTGTTCCAATCTTTTGGAAGAATATAATCATCTGCTACTTCATCCTATTTTAGATTAACTGGTATAGAAGAGTACCCTTATAGCCTTGAAGGAATCAACATGGGTCCTCCCATCCTAATGCAACATGTACTACCCTTACTCCACAAGAAACTCTCTGTCTCTTGTCTTTGCACCCTCACCATCCTGGTTTCAATGGTAGAGATCTTGGCACAATCTTCATTCATTTAATAAGTATTTGTTGAATATCTTGTATATGTAAGGAATTATAAGTTCTGAGGTCCCTTCTATCCCATGTGAATAAGTCACTTTGAATTTTACCAATATATAGATTTTTTGGTAGTCAAATGCTTCCTATGGAGAAAGGGGACAATTGGAATGCATCCTGACACCAGAGCTAGTGAAAGGAAAACAAGGACAGAACTGATATGACTGTCTCAGAGAGTTCAGTTCCTTTGTATGGGGTAAACACTTAATTTCCAAGGAGTGGTTGACACAGCCTCTTTAACCAGTGTGAATACCTTTTTCCCAGTAATGGAAATATCCTATCTCCGAAATCTCCCAGGAACTCTCAGCACCAAATCAACACTAGTTCTTTTGAACTGACCATCCCTTTACAAAAAGAGAAACAGGCACTGGCTCTCTGGCTGGTTATCTGCCCATGTGAACAGGAGAAGCCCACAGTGTTCATCAGCATCCATAGCAAGGCCAGAGAAGAGAATTGTTGCACTCAGTCACTCTCTAAAGGGACACAATGTCATTGGCCCATGAAGTGAGCATTCAGGGCTTGGAAGAGAGAAGAAATGAGGCCTCTGCTTCCTCTGCCTCCCATGTAGACACCCTCTATGCAAGCCTTCCTGAAGAAAAATGCTGGTCCTATAGACCTTTAGGTATGTCATTCATACTCCTACTTCCTTGGCAGACTGTGTTATTTAAGAAAATAAGCAATCCCAGGCACTTCTAACTAAGGAGAAGTTATTTCCTCTGCCTCTCCACCACAGGGCATTCAATGACTCTAACATCTACCTCCTGCCCTCCCACCACAGGAAGTGATTTGTGTGTTTCCACTTTGTAAAGAGTTGTTCAACACGTCAAAGCATTGTGATGTTTCACATTCCCTGGTCAAATGCCACCAACTGCCTCTACCTAAATCTGAGCCGGGGGGCGGGGGGGCTATCATTTTTACTATTTCAGTTACTGAGCTTCTCACCCCAAAATCTACTTCTTTGCTGAATACTCAGACATATCATAGAAATGATGAGGGGGTAGGAGCAGAGGGATGAGTAGGGTTTTTTGAAGCAAGTAAAAAAAAAAAAAGACATGAAGAAGTGGGAAAACCTATTTCTGCTGTTACAACTGTCACTCCTTCCTTTCAGTAATTGTTTTAACACAGAGGTGCCCTGGTTGTTGGTGGCAACCCTCATTTGTGACACACTGATGGCGCACAGCATATCTTCTCTCATGGTCCCATGGGCACAAAACCAGATTGCCATGCATATTGATTTTTTCTCTTATCCCATCGAGACATCACAGCTGCCCCCTCAGAGTGTAGGTGGAGGCGAAACCTCACTCCTGAGCAGGACAAATGTATGCTCAACATCGCTCTTGGAACAACTCCCATGCTGCTCTGAGCTTTTTCCATTTGCTCCTTCTGGGGTTGAGAAAATGAAAGCAAGGACCTCAGAGGACCTTAGACAAGCCTGAAGAATAAAAAATAAAACAGCTAGGTTAAAACCAGCTCAATAATTTTTCTGTACTTTGCACACTCCTCTGAAACTGGCTCTGGAAGATGCTGAGAAAGAGAAAATTGAATCTGGCCTTGAGGTTTAAAGGAGGCAGATGTATCTGAATATAAGTGGTAAATCGCTGTGGTCTTCTTTATAAGTTGATTAAATTATCTGACTGGGTGCTTACATAATAAGTGTTCTAACACATTGGGCCCGGGATTTGTGGTTACATGCTTGGCACACATGTGGTCTGGTATCTCTGCTCACAACTGGCTGCACATCGTGATTTCTGTCTGTATTTGAAGATCAAAATGAGAAGCACAGGCAGAAACTATGGCAACAAACAGCATGGATTGAACAAATGTTTTAACATTTTAAGAGCTTCTAAATCTTGAACCTTGGTTCAAGTGATGCTTGGACATTTAGATCACAGGCCAAACATTCAGAGATTATTGTTTGGGTAGTTTTACTCTGATTAATGGGGATCTTGAGAGCTAATTCTTCTCACTCTCCTCCCATGAGCAGTCTGTAAGCATACCCATCAAAAAAATTGTTCTTCTAATCAAACACAACTCTCATGGCTCATCTTGGGCTTTAATCTGTTGATAAATCAATGGCTTCACGCATAAGTGAAGTAAATGAGTACCTGGTGGGTTTCAGGGACCACTTCCCTGCCTTTCCTCCACTCATCATTTCACTGCACACAGTTACACATGTGTACTACACAGAGGCACACAAACTCAGTCTTAGGCTGTGGGTGTATGAAATCTCTGAAGTAATAGACTCTACGTTTAATTCCAAGGCTTAACCTCCAAGTACTCCCGAGTTAATGCAAATTTACACTGATAGATACCAGATTCTTACCTGAGAATTTAAAAAGGCACTGAGATTAAAATGGAATGGAGAAAAAATGTGGCAGAGAAGATGAAAGTTGTCTATTTTCCAGTTTTGTAGGAAATATCCAGCTCAAGAGAACTATGATTAAGTCACATGTCTAGATTTGCTTTATGTCATTTTCATAAAATACGTTGGCTTGTAAGAATTATGGGACATCTTTGATGTTGAAATATTCAACTTTTCCTTGACTTTATTTCCTTTAATTTTGAACCAAAATAAATACTTGAACATATCTTGATTTCACCTCAAGTTTTAAAAGCAGTTCCGCTTAAGATTTATGTGAATGTATGTTCTGAAATATCTTCTGAAATGCTATAAAATGTCTTGTAGGGATGGTTCTGGAGACCATGCTCTTAAATTTTGGTGTTACAGCCTCTTGAAGTTTTTCTAGTTCCAGTTACCATCTAGAACAGAGGCTAGCATTTTGCTTTGTTCTTTACTCCCCGACCCCTCTTTTCTCTTTGAGTTACTGCAATTATTGAATCAAGGAAGAATAATGGAAGAGAAGAAAATGTCTTGTAGTGCGAAATCAAACCCCTCTAAAGGAGCTCTTTAGGGAAATTTTGCTAAATATAAGTTATTTCAGGGAGATAAATGATTTTACTAATTTGTTCAGAGGTATCTTTATCATTCTCCAGATTTTTGTTCAACTATCTGTGAATGTTTAAAAAGACTAGCATAGAGTATATGTTCAGAGTTAGCTAAAACTTAAAGGCGTAACTACAAAAGAACCATGGGGATTTTCTTAATAAAACACTTCACACTCCAGCATTAGCATCATGAAATTTAAAACAAAAACAAACAAACAAAAAAAACCCCACAAACCTGAATGTCTCAGAATCATGACTTGACCTTAAGACTATAGGCTTTCCCTTTGCCAGGATGGGGCTTGTTCATGTTTTTTATCCAGACACTCTGATGTAAAAACATAGTTTAAAAAGGAATAGTTAACCTGGTGGGGGTGAAAAAGCTAAGATGAAAATGTTTGGTGCGAGGTTTTTGTTCGTTGTTTATTTTAAAATTCATGGAGGCTCTAAACCCTGTCACGGTCTATAAATAATTCTAGTAAAGAATGCCAAGGGTAGAAATGGATTTCTCTCCATGGGACCTGGATGGTATTTGATCTCCTTAAATACACAATGACCTCACACCTCTTTCAAAGGTGTCCCTAGTTCTGTTCAACTTTTGCAACTGCGTCTCAAAAGAACAAATAAAATATCTAAAATGCATTCATTTAATCTTTATTTTCAAACATACTGAATATCATAATCAAAAAATAAATGTAATAGCTAACATTGGTTTATACTTACTATGTATAAAGCATTGAGTTCTATTATTTCACTTAACATTCACACCACTAAAGATCTAGGGTTTACGATTTTTCTCATTTTACTAAGGAACCTGAAGGATGGAGGTAATTTATCCAGTCACAGTCAAACATGTGACCCACACAGTCTAACTCACAACCAAAACCACACAAAATATAAACACAGGGACAAATACCTGACCTTTTAGTACATTTAGAGAAAAATTTCATTTTGTTGAGTTGTTATTATTATTATTATTATTATTATTAATTTCCCAGATTACACCCAAAGAAGTTTTCTGAATTTATAATCTTATTCAGAAGTCTGAACTAGAGTTTATTATGCTAAGTGAAATAAGTCAGAGAAAAACAAATACCATATGATTTCACTCCTGTGTGGAATTTAAGAAACAAAACGGATGAACATAGGGGAAGAGAAGGGAAAATATAATAAGATACAAACAGAGAAAGTGGCAAATCATAAGAGACTCTTAACTATAAGGAACAAACTGAGGGTTGCTGGAGGGGAGGTGGATGGGCAGATGGGATAATTGAGTGATAGGCATTAAGAGGGCACTTGATGTAATGAGCACTGAGTGTTATATGCAACTGATGAATCACTAAAGTCTACCCTTGAAACTAATAATACACTATATGTTAACTAACTTGAATTTAAATTTTAAAAAAGTCTGAAAGGCATTAAGCCACCATGACAATGACTTCTGTGAGTTGATTTTCCATCTTCCTAGCAATCTGTGCTACTTTGAGATGAACTCAAACCTAACTCCTTGACAGGAAAGGAAGGAACAAGATGTTTATAAATAGGTGGTTTGAATTTACAAGTGTATACTAATGATTCGGAAAGGACATGTCGAAACTTGTAGCATCATGGCGCAACTTGCACAAACCCCATATAAGGTTAGCTTATATTTTTGCTATTTTTAAATTTCAATTCAATTTGTTAACATGTAATGTATTATTAGTTTCAGAGGTAGAGTTCAGTGATTCATCAGTCTTACATAATACCCAGTGCTTATTACATCACATGCCCTCCCTAATGCCCATTACCCAGTTATCCCATTCTCCTGCCCACCTCCCCTCCAACAACCCTCAGTTTGTTTCCCTTGATTAAGAGTCTCTTATGGTTTGTCTCCCTCTCTGATTTCTTATTTTTCCCTCTCTTCCCCTATGATCCTGTTTTGTTTCTCAAATTCCACATATGAGTGAAATCATATGATAATTGTCTTTCTTTGATTGACTTATTTCACTTAGCATAATACCCTCTAGTTCCAACCACATTGTTGCAAATGGCAAGATTTCATTTTTTGATGGCTGAGTAATATTCCATTGTGTGTGTGTGTATATATATATATATATATACCACCTCTTCTTTTTTTTTCTTTTTTCTTTTTTTTTATTCTTATGTTAATCCCCATACATTACATCATTAGTTTTAGATGTAGTGTTCCATGATTCATTGTTTGTGCATAACACCCAGTGCTCCATGCAGAATGTGCCCTCCTCAATACCCACCACCAGGCTAACCCATCCTCCCACCCCCCTCCCCTCTAGAACCCTCAGTTTGTTTTTCAGAGTCCAGAGTCTCTCATGGTTCGTCTCCCCCTCCGATTTCCCCCGCTTCATTCTTCCCTTCCTGCTACCTTCTTCTTCTTCTTCCTTTTTTTTCTTAACATATATTGCATTATTTGTTTCAGAGGTACAGATCTGAGATTCAACAGTCTTGCACAATTCACAGCGCTTACCAGAGCACATAACCTCCCCAGTGTCTATCACCTAGTCACCCCATCCCTCCCACCCCACCCCCCACTCCAGCAACCCTCAGTTTGTTTCCTGCGATTAAGAATTCCTCATATCAGTGAGATCATATGATACATGTCTTTCTCTGTTTGACTTATTTTGCTCAGCATAATACCCTCCAGTTCCATCCACATCGTTGCAAATGGCAAGATCTCATTCCTTTTGATGGCTGCATAATATTCCATTGTATATATATATACCACATCTTCTTTATCCATTCATCTGTCGATGGACATCCTGGCTCTTTCCACAGTTTGGCTATTGTGGACATTGCTGCTATAAACATTGGGGTGCACGTACCCTTTCGGATACCTACATTTGTATCTTTGGGGTAAATACCCAGTAGTGCAATTGCTGGATCATATGGTAGCTCTATTTTCAACTTTTTGAGGAACCTCCATACTGTTTTCCAGAGTATACCACCTCTTCTTTATCCATTCATCTGTCAATAAACATCTGGGCTCTTTCCATAGTTTGGCTATTGTGGACATTGCTGCTATAAACACTGGGGTGCACGTGCCCCTTCAGATCACTACATTTGTATCTTTGTGGTAAATACCCAGTAGTGCAATTGCTGGGTTGTAGGGTAGCTCTATTTTCAACTTTTTGAGGAACCTCCATACCGTTTCTCAGAATGACTGCATCTGCTTGCATCCCCACCAACAGTGTAAGAGGGTTCCCCTTTCTCTGCATCTTTGCCAACATCTGTTGTTTCCTGACTTGTTAATTTTAGCCATTCTGATCAGTGTGAGGTGGTATCTCATTGTGGTTTAGCTTATTTATCTACCTAGTCAAACCATCAACTTGATGTTAATGTGGCATTACAGTCAACTTGAGCTTCTCTCTGTTTTCTCTTTTCTTTAGAATTCCAACTTGTGATTTTGTTTACTTATTAGTATACGAACTCTGACTAGATTCTAGGAATTGAAAACTATACCAAGATAATGATTCTTCCAAAGCAGGCCCCTGTTATTTACTTTTGCCACAGTATTCTGCATCTTATGCCAGTGAGAAAAGCAGATAAATCAGAGCTGACTAATGAAATTAGTTTTCAGAAAAGTATCATACAATTGGATGTACCTTCCACAATTCTCATACTCTTAATACCTTTTTAGGCTCTGTATACAACTGACTAGAAGTTAGCAAGCAGTCAACTTTTGTTATAAAATCTGGATATTGCAGATATTTGAAGTCTTGCTGATGTTTTCATCTAGTGATTTCAAATGTGCACTATTTTTACATAACATTGTTAAAGCATTCACAGCAGCCTATTACACATGCTAATTTAGAAATGCTTTCTCCTCACTTAAATGGCCAGCTATTCAACTACATTTATGCAGTTTCCATTCTATGTCACACCTCTGTAGCACATAGAACTCCAAACTCATTTTAGCCCCAAAGGTACCCAGATTAGTTGTAATTATATATTTAATCTAGAGGGGTCAATCCATCTTAGAAAATAGAGTGCAATAGAAACTTCTCCTGGCTATGACTTCTTCCATGACCTTGGAAGAGTTACTTAACTCTTAAACTGTTAAGTCTATGAATTTACTTAGAGTAATCAAATAATGACTATAAAAATGGATTGTTCTGATTTGTAAGCCAGTGTTCATAGCAGCATTATTCACAATAGCCAATTGGAAACAACCCAATGTTTATCAACAAATGGATGGATAAACAACATATGGTATATACAAACAATGAAATATTATTCAGCCATAAAAAGGAATAAAGTTTTGATACATACTACTGGAAAACATAATGTTAGGTAAAATAACCCAGGAACAAAAGGACAAATATTGCATAATTCCAATCATATGAAATATCTAGTTTAGACAAATTCATAGAGACAGAAAGTAGATTAGAGGTTACCAGGGGCTGTGGGGTGAGGAGAATAGGGAGCTAATGCTTAATGTGTACAAAGATTCTGTTTGGGATAATTTTAGAATTTTGGAAATCTATAGTGGTGAGGGTTGTAGAACACTGTGAATGCAATTAATGCCACTGACTGTACACTGAAAAATGCCCGAAATGGCAAATTTTGTTATAGATTTTATCAAAATTTTTTAAAAATTAAAATTTAATACCATATACCAAAACTCAGCATTCACTCAAAATGAGTAAATTGTATCTCATTAAAGCTACTTTAAAAACAAAACAAAACAAAAATAGATTGTTCTAAGGTACAGATGGATGTCAGTGACTAAAAGGGTGAGGGGGTGGAGGGCTTGGGACCATGTGGAGGGGTCAATGTGGTAAATAAATAAGAGCTAGCACTGTCAGCTGTGCTCCCGCAAATCGCTCAGGTTTGCTTCTCTTTTCCCTGCTGGTCATGCTTTCTAGTCTTGAGCATTTTCATTCTTCCCTATAGATGGGTCCATTCTGAGAAAACAGACATAACTGAAGGACCTTAAACTAACTACTCTGTTAAGCTCTTGGTACCATATGTGTAACATGTTACTGAAAGTTGAGGAACTGACTTGATATTGACCCTGCCTGTCCCTGTGGATATGACTGTGCTTAGCTGGGGATAACATTGCTGCGGTTTTCCTGCCTTTCCCATTTGTTGCTCAGACATCACTTTAGATCACAGACAAGGTTGACTACCACATTGGAAATTTGACAGTAGTAATTATTAGACTATTCTTAGACCTTTCCATTTCCCCCTTAACTGAGATGTCCCCAGATAATTTATAACCTAAGAGCTTCAGTTATTTTCTTTTAACTAAAGAAGGAAAAATTCCAGAGCCATTAAATCTAATCTCATATTTCACAAGTTTGGACTCAGATTTGATTCTATATCTCAAGTTCTTCAGTAATCCATTGCTATTTCTAAGTAAATCATAGCTCCTGACACTCCCTTTGGTTATAATATTGCTATACCATGTAACTACAATAATATTATCTTACTATTCGTCACAGTGCACAATTTTTAGCATATTTGTTGGTCTCCCTGACTTCAAAATGGCAGGGACCATGTGTTATTTATTTTCTCACTTCAACCAGAGTGTCTGGCCTGTAGTAGATGCACAAAAAATGTTTGCTAAATGAATCAATGAATAAAAAAGTGAATCAGTAAATGGATGGCATTGAAAGAGCCCAGTAAATAAAATCAATCTATACTGATTAAAAAAAAAAAAAAAAAGACATCTCAGTGAAAAAAGTGCCCAGTTTTGTGACTAGTAAGATATTCACTGGGCCAGTCATCAATCTCCTATGTAGATATGCCTTCCCAGCACCCCTTACAGCCACTGTTGCCACAAATTCCCTTTCCTTACTGGTTGTGTATATAAATACATATATATTTACAGCCCAAGAGCTGCAGTCCTGTTAAAGAAGAGTAAAGCATTGTCTTTCAAAATAAGCATAATTTCCTGCTAATGGCATAATAGAAATGTATCAAACTCTGGCTAACTACAAAAAAGTAGTTAGCCAGAACATTTTTTAAGTTCCAACGTGCTCTGTTTACTCACTTAAACTTGTCCTTAACTGATGTGCCATTAAATATACACCAGGAAGGGAGAAATGCAGAACTTAATGGTTCTGCATTGGAATGCAATAGAAGGGCTATTGATGGTAGGATCCTGTCATTCTTTTCTAAGAAATTATGTGTGTTAAATATGCACTTCAGATTTTTGACCCACTCAATTCCAATAGAAAATCTATGTAAGTTATTTAACCTGATATCTGTACATTCACTAAAGCCAATAGCTGAAATGCACATAGAGGCTATAAAGCATATGAATGAACTGAAGCTGGGATTTATTTATGGAATGATAAATTATCCACATTAAATTTAGATAGCAGAAGGGAAGTCTCTCAGGGCTCTATAGATTCCATATGAGCATTTGTGTTTGATTCTGATGTCTGGCTGTTTCATTTAAGGTAACTATTTTTACATTGTGACATTTCCCTTGCATTATTTTTGTTCTAAAGTCTTGAATAGGGCTGCTGGGCACTATTAAAAGCTTTTAATTTCAATCCCTGAATGGATAAAGCTTAATACTAAGAACGGTGCTGTCTTCATACAATAATCATGTAGATTTAAATCTAGGTGTCACGTATTGCTCACTGATTCATTCATGATGGATTTACTGAATATTTGCTGAGATGTCTATGAACCAGACACCATGCCAGACATAAGTTTTCCCTAAAAGAACTGAAAGTTTATTGATGAGAGATGAACAAGTAAGCAGACACTTCCAATATTTGATTAGCAAAGATGGAGATAATCATGGGGGTTATGGGAACATTGAGAGTGAACACCTAACTCAGCTTGTGGATGATGGATGTCATCCCTAGGAAGAGGTGACAAGTGAGGACATTCTGGATAAAGGGTAGCATGTGAAAAGCCTAGAGACATAAGCAAACCACCCTCCATGGCAGAATGCTGAGCTTCTTGGACACTTAGGAGAACTGTAGCTTTAAAGCATTAGTTAACCAGCAGCTGATATTGACTGTGCTTGGACACTATTTCTTTCCCAAATCACCAAAATCAACTTGCCTTTTCAGGTTTGTCCAGAGAGTTAATCATAACCCATTCTTGTGATTTGAACCTGGGCCTGATACGAGTTTATGACAACTTTACCTAATCACTCTAGCTTGGTTGTCCATTCTGGGTGAGGAGCCAAACAAGTAGAGCCCAATGATATGGAACAAAAAACCATTTCCAATGTAATAAATCTATATTACTTTATACTTTAAAAAGTGTTCTTACTTCATTAATTCATTTTTTCCCCTCACAGCCATCTTATGTGTTAGGTATTATAATACCCACTATAAATAGTGGGGGATGAATGGATAAAGGAGATGTGATATATATACACACACAAGATATGTGATATAGATATGCAATATATATATATGCAAAAGAATATTACTCAGCCATAAAAAAGAATGAAGACTTGCCTTTTTTTTTAAGATTTTATTTATTTATTTGACAGAGAGAGAAGTCTTGCCATTTGTAACAACATGATGGATCTAGAGGGTATAATACTAAGTGAAACAAGTCAGTCAGAGAAAGACAAATACTATATGATTACACTCATATGTGGAATTTAAGAAACAAAACAAATGAACAAAGGAAAAAAGAGACAAAAAAACCCACAAACTCTTACATATAAAGAACAAACTGGGGGTCACCAGAGGGGAGGTGGGGGGGGCTGGGTGAAATAGGTGCAGAGGAGTAAGAGTACACTTATCATATGAGCACTGAGTAGTGAATGAAATTGTTGAATCATTATGTGGTACATCTGAAACTAATGTAACACTGTATGTTAATTATACTGGAATTAAATTTTTTTGAAAAGTGGAGGGAAAAAAACTCCTAGATGCTTCTGACAGGAAATAGATGGCACACTCAAACTGGGTAAATGAGGATATTTTAATATAAAGACCACATATAAAGTGTGAACAAGGTTTAGCCAAAAGGGGACGGTGTGCTACCCTGGGCTAGTAGAGAGCAGTTTCCGTCCTAAGCCTATGGATTAGCATTCTATTGCCACTGTAACAAATTACCACAAACTTAGTGGCTTAAAATAATATAGACTTATTTTTGTACAGTTCTGGAGGTCAGAAATCTGAAATCAGTTTCACTATGCTGAATCAAGGTGTCAACAAGAAGGCTTTCTTCTGGAGGTGCGAGAAGAGAATAGGTGTCATTGCCTTTTCCAGCTTCTAGAGGCTGTATTCATTCCTTGGCTCATGTCCTCACATCACATCACCTTCTCTCTCTCTGCTTCCAGTCTGTCTTTGACCCTTTTGTCTCCCTCTTACAAAGACCCTTATGATTATATTTAGTGCCCACCCAGACAATCCAGAATGATCTCAAGATCCTTGACTTAATCACATCTACAAAGTCTCTTTTGGCATATAAGGCAACATTCACAGGTTCTAGGGAAGATGGAGATCTTTGGGGGCTATTTTTCAGCCTCCTACAGCCTGAAAGGGCAAGGGAAGGGAGAGTTTGTCAGAGCGGAAACAGAGCAGTATAGAGAGGACACCTGGTGTAAAATGTGGAGTTCTGTGGAGCAACACCCTCCAAGGAAGCAGGCCCTCCAAGGAAGGATCTGGAAGAATAAATACACTCTCCTCATGCTCTTCCACCTCTGACCTCTTGCCTGGGTCTCCATTTGGCCAAATCCCACCCCACCAGTAACCAAAAGACAACAGGATCCTGCTAATGACATCCATGCATGTCAGTCTTTCAGATGCAGAGCCAGGTGGAGAAGAGAAAAGAGAAGTCTGTGGGGCAAACAGAAGACATCCAGCACACTTCCTTGTGTAAAATGATTTTATTTCTCTTGCAAAAGGTATATGTGCTCGCTACTCTTAAAAACCTAACAGTAAAGAAGTATAAAAAATAAGATAAAAAGTTGACCCCCCCCCCCCCCCGCAACCTGCCCCAACATCCTCCACACTCCCCTCTAGACTCAGTCTCCAGGTGGCAGGAGACACAAGTGTATGTAGAGGTGGAAGGAACAAAGGTTAGGTGTGAAAAGAACTGATCGTACTTCTAAACTCTTTTTAAACTTCTTCTTGATGCAAGGTATACATGAACGCTATATTTCTGCCTGGAATGCTTTTCCTTTCATTATTTGTTCTTAAAGTCTACTCACCTCTCAAGTCTCATCTCAGATATCACTTCTTCAGGAAAGTTATGCCTACTTACCAATATAAATCAGAGACCCACCTTACTGCCCCTTCTACTCTTTTTTTAGCATCGGGCATTTTCCTGTATAGGCTTTGCCATAACCAGTGAAGATGCTTTTATTTGTGTGCTTAACTGATTAATGCATGTATGTTCATCTCTTCACTGGTTTCTAAGCTCAGGGAGGCCAGATAGCCTCTTTATCCCAGCCCCTCCTACAGTGGTTGGCACAAAGTAGAAATTAAGTAATTATGTGTCCATATGTGCACCCTGACTTAAAATTTCGCATCTACGGAAAGAGTTCCAAGTTCAGTGCAAGGAATTTCATCAGTATTTAACATATTTTCACATCTGTGCTCTCTCTCTCTCTCTTTCTAGCTTACTAGCTCTCCTCTTTTCTCCTCTCCCATTTTTCTCTCCTTTTCTCTTTTTCTTTCTCCTTGTTGATTTATGTTCTAAATTTTTTGATTTCTGGGGGTGCCTGGGTGGCTTCATCAGTTAAGCAGCTGCCTTCATCTCAGGTCAGATCCCGGGGTCCTGGGATCCATCGGGCTCCCTGCTCCGCGGGGAGCCTGCTTCTCCCTCTCCCACTCCCCCTGCTTGTGTTCCCTCTCTCGCTGTCTCTCTCTCTGTCAAATAAATAAATAAAATCTTAAAAAAAATAAATTTTTTATTTCTAATTCAAACTATTTTGATATCTGAAAATGTTTAACAATACTTAACTAAGACTGGGGAATTTTCTTGTTCTTTTCCTTCATGGTGGGTTTTGGGGAGACTGTTTATCACCTAACATCCTACCATTCTCATTTCTATTTTCTTCTTATATTAACTTTGATTGCCATCTTCTGTTCAGTATAAAATGTCTTGTATTTTCTGGGCCAACAATAACAGGTGCATGTGGTGATTTGTGTGGCTTACACAATTGCTTAGCTGAAGAGAGACTTTTCTGTTTATCTCAGGAAGTGCTGTTTCTAAAATCAATAGTGTTTTCCCTTGTTCTGTACAGAAGGTGTATCTCTTCACTTTGTGATTATTTTCTATTTTGGTAAGACTCTTAATTTTCACTGCTTTTTTTCCTTCTTTATCACCAAGACTTCAAGGTTGTTCCCCATCTGCAGCAATAGCATCTTAATGAGACTGTAGCTCTGGTCTTATGAACTTTAAATCTCCTTCCCTTCAGCCCACTGAGCTATCAAATCCTTGTTCTATCCTCAATGTTTCCCCTTTTATGGCAGAACTCTTTTTGTCTGGAGTTAATATTATTTGTGTTCTATCACCCCAGCCCCCACCCCCGCTTCCCTCTTCCTTGCAGTTTCAACCTGAATCCAATGCCAGCATGAGCTATGCAGTTGGCCCCACTGGTTTGGAACTATTTCCGACCTACACGCAAATTGTAGTTGTGGTGTTCCCTGTCTCCTACTTATGCTGTAGGCATAGGTTATCCGTGATTTTGTCCGCTCTCCTTGTGAATCTGCATTGATTTTTGGAGAATATATAGAGAAAGTTGTATTTAGAAGGAAATGAGAATATCAGCTGTGTTTTGAAAAAAAAGATATGAATAGCCTCTCTTGTGCAAAATATGGCTATAAAAGTATTTAAGTGTCATATATTGTATTAACTCATATTTTTATTATTAAATTATAAAATTCCTCCCAAAATGGATCTGCCAGCCACACTGACAACGATAGCCTCCCCAACCCTCATTTTGTTTCCAAAGCCATCAGTCAACAGAATTTCTCCATAAGAGAAGAAGGCTAATTAATGCTGTAGTAGAGACTAGTAGAAGCCACCAAATATCTATTCTTTACTTCCTCTTCAGAAAACAGAAAGCTAAGTTTTAGTTAGGCATATACTGGTCTAAGTAAAGATTAGCTCCCCTTATAGCAAATTATGGTCATGAGACACGTACAGCTCAATGGTATATAACCACAAGTGTCATGTTGCGACTTCTGTAGGGATCCCTAAAAGAAATGGGTACACCTTATTTATCCTTCCCCATTTCTGCTGATTGGAATACCAACATAATAGATGGAGCTCAAGCAGCCATCTTAAACTAGAAGGAGGAAGTTCCACATGTTCAAGATGGAAGAGCAACAAAATAGAAATAGCATAAGTTCCTGATAATTATGGAGCTGCCATGTCATTTCAGGAATGCTGAATTCCATATTGCATTTTAAAAACAAAAAGATAACTATCTGTGATTTTTAAGCTGCTGTTATTTTACATTTTCTGTCATTCTCAGCCAGACCTAATTTTCAAAGCAAACAGGAAACTGGGGATAACTATAGATATAAGTAACTGCTTCTGCATCACCATAGCTGCTCAATACAGTACTAAAATCACCTTTGACTCATATAAATATAGCTTAATTCTGAACCATCATCAATAATGTTCCTTCATCTACACATTGAAAGTCTACATTATATATAAATTTCTTTCATCTTCTTGTTTATGTAATTGATTTTGTATTATAAGACACTTGATCTTTAACTTATAAATACCATAAATTCTTCCAGGTTTGTTTCTTTAAAAAATCCCTGTGCATGGTTTGTAAAATTGAATCTTAGATAACTTTGTAGTTAATGATTCTAATGAAAATGAATTCCTTATTCATCTACTATATTTTATAAGTTATATTCATTATTGTTGATTTGCATAAGTTTGTTCTATATCTAGCAACCTTATTGAACTCTGATATTAATTCTAAAAGTTTGCCTGCAGATAACCTAATTCTGTGTTTAAAGTGTTCAGGAAACATCATTTATTTGTGTAAAATTTTTTTTTAAGATTTTATTTATTTATTTGACAGAGAGAGAGAGACAATGAGAGAGGGAACACAAGCAGGGGGAGTGGGAGAAGGAGAAGCAGGATCCCCGCCGAGCAGGGAGCCCGATGCGGGGCTTGATCCCAGGACTCTGGGATCACCACCTGAGCCGAAGGCAGACACTTAATGACTGAGCCACCCAGATGCCTCTATTTTTGTAAATTTATTTAGTTACTGAGAAACAACCAGTCCAAAAGACTATGCTAGGTAGAGGAGGGAGAAAATAAAAAGATTGATATATACAATGGAATATTACTCAGCCACAAAAAGGAATGACATCTTGCCATTTGCAGTGATGTGGATGGAGCTAGAAAGTATTATGCTAAGTGAAATAAATCAGTCAGAGAAAGACAAATACAATATTATTTCACTCATATGTGGAATTTAAGAAACAAAACAAATGAGAGAAGGGAAAAGAAGAGAAAGAGAGAGAGGCAAACCAGGAAACAGACTCTTAACTATAGAGAACCAACTGAGGGTTACTGGGGGGAGGTCGGTGAGGGGATGGGTTAAATGGGTGATGGGTATTAAGGAGGGTACTTGTTGTGATGAGCACTGAGTGATGTATGGAAGTGATGAAGCACTAAATTCCATACCTGAAACTAACACTATGCTGTATGTTAACTAACTGGAATTTAAATGAAAACTTGGAAAAAAGATGAATAAATAAATAAGATATACCCTGAATCTGTCAAAGCAAATATACTTTGATGTACTATAAGATATTGAATTTCTCTATTATCATACATGACAATAAGAATAAGAAGAATCAATCATATCATTAGAAGAATCATTAATTTTGGTTTTTATTCCCTGGACATTTCAATAAACTGATCAACTTAATTATTGGAACTCATTTAGGTCAATACAGTAACTTATTTACAAGGAATAAGCCCACTTTAGAAGTTTTGTTCATACTGGATATTCAAATACTCTAGAATGGTCTTGGAGTAAGACTGAATACTCTCTCTTCAAAAGCCAGCTCAGTCAAATTCTTCATTCATATTGGATGACACAGCTCTGCTCAACTTATTCATAAGGAGCTTTGCAACTGCATAAATTATTTCAAGTGGCTGATATCACAGTCTATGAAATCCTTTACTTTAAATGAATGGCTAGTGTGCTTGTCTGTTATTGACAAATGGGAGTGGAATATATTAGTCATAAAGAATAGGCTTTCCAAGTTAAAAAATGGAAGTAAATAGGAAAAATGAACCATGAATAAATATCACCTTTTGCGAAAAGAGCTGAGAAAATATGCCAGATTTTATGAGAAACTTTTCTTTTTCACTCTTCAAAACCAGCCTTTTCAGAGTGATTCAATCGTTTTTTCACTCTCCAGCTCATTCAAAGTTCATTTTACTTCCTCAAAATATCAATAATATAATTGTACTATATTTGATATTTTAAAAGAGGAAAGGGAGTCTTTGGCCATAAAGTGCCATACTATTGTTTTATACTCCATTAAGAAGAAATAATGGTGATTGTAGAAAACATGTGATGGGAAAGTAATCACTGACCTTAAGCAGTTCTCCCCAGAATTAACCTCAGGGTTATTGTTGAGCTGCAGAACCACCTTGAGCCTCATTCAATATTAGGGCTCTTTGAAATGTGACATTCTTTGCTGCCATTTTCATGCATATAAATAATTCATTGCAATTAAAACTATGGTCAGAGTAATATCTAGGCCAATAGCTAGAAGTCACACATAGATTTCTAATGAGAATTAGAGAAGTCCAATGGCAAATGAACACATTAATAAATTCTTCTAGTAATTGGGGAGAACATTTCACACCCACTTGATTGACAAAGCTTAAAAAAGTTTGATAATAATATGTTGACATTAAAACTCTCATGCAATGCTGAAGGGAATACACATTTGGGACAACACATTGATAAGCAACTAAATCATATCTCATAAACTGAATTTGTGCATTCTTCAACCCAGGAATTCCAGCCCTAAGTTTATATTATTGCACATGTGTTTAAAAAGAATCGCAAAGAACTATTTATTGTAGCCTTATTTTAATAGTGAAAAAAAATTGAAAACAACCCAAATATGCATTAACAGGAAAACGAAAAAATGAAACATGATACAGTCACACACAAAAAAACACTACACTGCAGATAAAATAAACAACTTAGAATTGCATATGTTGATATGGAGAAATATTTTTTAAAACTCATTATAAAGAATACATACAAGATGGAACAATTCATATAAATTTTAAAACATGGACAACAATACTATAGTTTATGAATGTATAGAATGAAGATATTTTTGAAAATGATAACCACTGAGTCTAGGAATGTATGAAGAATACCAAAGTGATAGAAGACAGCTGCACAAGGATTTTCAACTGTATTTGTAGTGTTACAAATCTAATGTGGAGAATGACTATATACTTGTTATGTTATTCTCTATATTTTTTCATATCTGACATAATAATAATATTATATTAATATATATAAATATATTATTATATATATTTATTATTATTATTATTATTTTGGGTAACCTAGTGTGGCAAGAAACAGCATTCATACCAGAACTTTATATACTGGTGAGGCCTGAGTTTCTAATCGATGACATTGCCTGGGAGATAAAAACTCCCAAGAGGAAAGTAAGAACTGTCTACTAGTTATTTTCTACCAGCTCATGCCACCCTCTAGAATTTACCCAGAAACATGATATTGAAGCAATTCATGAGCACCACAAATTCATGTTTGTGCCCTAAAGCTCAAGCATTGTTTCTATAATCAAATCATAGGAACTTTTCCCATGCTTTTTTCATTTCCTCATTTCCTTCTCTATCTTACTTGTTCTCGTCTGCTTCTC
Organism: Neomonachus schauinslandi; assembly: GCF_002201575.2. Classification (NCBI taxonomy): domain Eukaryota; kingdom Metazoa; phylum Chordata; class Mammalia; order Carnivora; family Phocidae; genus Neomonachus; species Neomonachus schauinslandi. The sequence goes on along the minus strand of NC_058404.1, from coordinate 164,675,656 downwards.
TTCTTGTGATAGGAAGTAGTGGCTATGTATTATTCATTTTTGAATCTCTCTTTCCTCCTTATTCCAAGGCTAATGGTATTTTATGTGTGTTTCATCCCAAAGTTTATGTCTAATACACAATAAAACAATGCCCCACTATGTAATGCAGTTGCCAAATCCTACTAGGCTAGAGCAAAGTACTCCTGAAATAATGTGTAGCTTCTACATCTGTGGGCAAAGGCAGAAAAAATAGACCTGAAATGTCTGGTCATAGAAAAACCTCTATCACTGTACACTTTACTTTTGTAAAAGTTAATGTAAAAACAAAGTGGAATCTATGGCCAATAGACTTGGTTTCAAAACATGGTGCTATGTATGATTAATAAGCTGTGTGATCTCTGGAAAGCTTTTAACAACCTTTTATTCTGATTCTTATTTCCTCATTTTAAAAAGAAGAGTAATATTTGTGGGTTTCTTATGAGAATTAAATGAAATCAAATATGTAAATGTTGATAAAATGTCTCATGGCATGTTGTATAATTGTGATGACCATGTTAAAATCTGATGATATAATATTAAAGTTCAATTCACTGAACATAACTCTATAAGGAGCTGGCTAAGCCAGTATGAAATAGTCTTATTGCCTTCCAGAGTTCCATTGCATCAAACGTGAGATCTGATACTCCCCACAGATGTTAGGTACTGGAGTACCTAGCTAGGCACTACTACTAATACTACAGATGTATTATAAATATAAAGCACTGAAAGAAATTATTTTATTATTATTTGTATTCTAGCATGCTTCTGTTATTTGCCTTACAAGCCTTTAAGCAACCATGCCAGAACTCGTTCATTATAATTGGACCACTGTAAAATCTTTTGGACTTAGTGTTGTTCATATTTGGCTTGTGGTCCTCCTCTCAATTCCCTCTTAGTCATTGTTCTTTGATAACTTCCTTTGATAACTTCAACATTTATGCTTTAACATTTCCTAAACTCTGTTCCTCACACTCCTTAATCTATGTCTGTCATTTCCATCTTATTTTATACACACATCAGTAGACCTGAAATTACTCTACTTCCAAAATCAAAGCCTATGAAAGTCTCCTCTCTAACTCAATCCACAAGCTATAGTTTTTATTTAGTTCTTCACTTCTTGATCTTACTGAATCTATTCCTTATCGACAGTGCTTTTGATCTTGATCTCTTTCAATTCTTTCAGACTACCATATCCATCCAAAAATTACTTGTCTCCTCAGTGAAGCCTAGATCTCATGATCAGTCATTTCAAAATTGCTCTTGTCAGAAACACAGAATTCTTATATTCTAATTTTTTGCCATGCCAGCCTTCCATTTCCCAACTGTGATTAAACCCATCATGTTATTCAAACCTCCTCTGACCTCAAATCACAAAATTCATCTTCAAGGGCCCCCTCCTAAAGAAACTTCTTCAACTGAGCTACCATTCCATTTTTTTCTTTAGACACTAAATATTAGTCAACCTCTTTCTTTTTTTGTTGTTTTTTTGTTGTTTTTTATTTTGTTTTGTTTTGTTTTGTTTGTTACTCAACCTCTTTCAATCCAACCTCCCATTTCAAGATTTCTTAATTCTTCTTTTTAAAAATGATTTATAGGGGCGCATGGGTGGCTCAGTCGGTTAAGTGTCCAACTCTTGATTTCGACTCAGGTCATGATCTCAGGGTCATGGAATCAAGCCGCATGTCTGTCTCTGAACTCAGCAGGGAGTCTGTTTGAGATTCTCTGTCCTTCTCCCTCTGACCCTCCCCCCACTCACATGCACTCTCTCTCCTTCTCTCTAAAATAAATACATACATACATAATACATACATACATACATACATACATACATACATACATACATACATACATAAAAATGATTTACAAAGACCTACTCATCCAAACCACCTTTCCTTGATACCTTATTACAACTTGGCACTTTCTTCCTTCTTGGCTCTCTTGATCCCTCCATTTCGCATTCTCTGGCTTCCTTCTGTTCAGTAAAAGGATTCTTTATACCTATATTCTCCATCCTTTTCTGCGATTGCTCCAGTGTGGCAATTTCATCTATCATCACGATCTCATTAACTACCTCTCTACAGATGGTTCCCAAGTATATACCCCCAGCTTAGCCTCTCCTGAATTTCCTGCTTCCTTTTCAAAAGTTATCTCTCCACAGAGGGTCTACCAGCAACAAAAAAATGAGCATACCCACACCAGATCCTGAATCCCTCTTAAAACCTCTGTCTTCACAATTTCAATTATTGGTATCTCTAGCTTCTATTCAGATAAGCTTGGAACCTCACGCTTATCCTTCATTTCTGTACTCTTCTACCTTTCTCTCCAATCTCTGTGGAATCATCACCCTCTTTTTGGATTCTGATGTCCCCTTTATCTATCATCTGGCTCTTGTGATAATATGTTAACTCTTCTCCCTACCTCTATTGTTACTCCTTCTCTCTAAGTAATCTAATCCAGCTGCTGCTGAAGAGAACTCTTGATCTAAAGCATAGCTCTGATTTCATTGCTTCCTCCACTCAGAAATCATCAGTTGTCTGTATATTACAAGTTATTTAATATGGAATTAAAGATCCCTTATGATCAGGATTCAATTCATTTTTTCTGACCTTGTGAAACTGTCACCACTACAGAATAGCAGTTACATGCTCAACTCTGGAATTAGGTAAACCTGCTTTCAGTCTTGGCTCTACTATTTCATTGTTGCCATAAATATTTATTAAGTGCCTTATAACATTCCAGAAATTATTTGGGAGGCTGGAAATACACAAGTGAGCAAGAATATAAGGTTCCTGTTCTCCTGGAACTTACATATTCTTTCAATAAGTATTTCTCAAGTGCCTACTATGTGCCAAGAGGGTCTACTACTACTTGGGTACAGGAGACACAGCTGTGAATAAAATATACAAGTAAATGAATAAATAATGGATGAATATACAAACAAATATATCATATATAAATATGTATCATTATAATTAGTATCAAGATTTGATAGGATGTTTAGGGAAGGCCTGTCTAAGGAGCTGACACTTGGGTTGAGACCTAGGAGAGCATTCTAGGAGAGAGATCAGCAAGTGCAAATGCCATGGGCAAGGATGGCAAGAATGTGCTTGGACTTATTAGAGAAATAAGAAAGGACCATAAGATGGAAGAGTACTGTGACCGTAGGTAAGTTACTCTCTCTCAACCTCAGTTCCTTTACCTCTGGAACAATGATACTAATACTATACTTCATAACATTGTAGTGAGGGTGAAATGAAATAATGCATGTGAAATGCTTAAAGTAGTATTAAATGCTCTATAAATGGTAGCTCCTATCAGCTTTGATGCAGCCACTTCACTAGACTTTCGTTATACATCCACTCCCTAATGTCCCAAACTTTCTCCCACTCCCCTCTCCAGGATATCTATTGCTCATGATGCTCCTTTCTTACAAAAGAAATTTCATTTTCCCTCATCTTTATATGTTGAAATATCATCCACATTTCAATATCTCTTCTATGAATGCTGCACTGATTTTGCCAGCCAAATGCATTTCTCATCTCTGGGCTTCCTTAATACTTTGTGAACATCTCTCCTCTGTGTAATCCAAATCACAATCCCCACTGCTTTATTTTCTCTACTAGATTCTGAGCTTCTTTAGGATAAAACCAGGTGTTCAAATTTTCGTCCCCAGCCACAGCACCTACACATGAATTGCCTTGCCCAATTATATAAATACCTAATAGATAGTTATCAAATTGAATTGTTATTGAACTAATTCAATTCACTTGAGGCTTGTTACTCCATCCTTTCCTTTATTGTTTAATTAGTCAGAAGTGGCTTGTGATTTTCTTTAACTTCTCCTAGAAATAATGTAGGCATACTACTCTAAGACTACACTAGATAGGAGCTGATATACAGTCAATTCTCATTGTTTGTAGTAGTTAGGTCCTATAAAATTTTCTCCAACACCAAATTAGCAAACACTAAATCACTATTCCTAGCAGAAAAACAGGGTTAGGCTCTTGTGAACCCCTAGTCACAACATTTTTGGCAACCAAGCAATATATAACCTTATTTAATGTGTGTTTCTGCTTAAAGACACCTTATTTAATCTATATTGTTGATTCATTAACATTGAACTCACAGTCAACCACATGCTTGAATGAAGTTTATCTCACGCATGTATTTTTTCTATGACGCACATCACAGCCTTTTTCTGCTTAGGATTACCAGACAGCATTATCAGGACTATACTTGGGGGCAACACCACTGATGAAAACACAAAAATATGAAAAATATGCCACTAAATACATTGCAAAAAGGACACTTGTTTACACTATGAGCTGAAACGAGAAGGTCTCATTTTGTTAGACCTAAGATGAAAACATGCATGTTGGGCAACCGAAATTTTTCTCTGCTCTGCACAAGCCCACAAATGATGACAAAATTACTGAGAGTTGATTTTGAGGTTACAAAGAAATTTTAGGAAGTAGGCAAATTTGCAAATACAAATCCATGAATTATGAGGGTCAGCTATATGTGCCTTTGCGGTAGATCGTTACAGTAATGGTTCCCAATAAGCCCTGCCTGCTTGTATCCATATCCGTGTATAAGCCCTTCCACGCTGACTGTCGGCCATGTGACTTGCTTTGGCCAGTAAATATGTTAGTAAATTAGTAAATATGTAGCACTCGGAAGCTTGAAGAACACTAGTGCATTAGGGTTTCCACCATATGAGAAAAGCCAGTTCTATTGAGCTAGAAAGGAAGGGCTGGGCAGACACCCAGCATCCACCACAAGACCTGTGAATGAGGTCATCTCAGGTCCCCTAACCACAGCTAAGCCACACATCACTGCAGCTGCATAAATCACTCCAAGCCCCTCAGTTAGGCCCAACTCAGACCATTCTAAGTCGCTGAGCCGCAAATTTTGAGCAAGTAAAAGGGTTAAAATAAAAATGAAAAGTGCAAACTCCCTAAGGTGGGAACCAGGGGCATTGCCAAGAAGCAGAGCACAATGGCCCACTACTAAAAGTATGTTTAAAACTCCATCCCTAATGTATAATGAAGATGTGGTATATATATATACAATGGAATATTACTCTGCCATCAGAAAGGATGAATACTTACCATTTACATCGATGTGGATGGAATGGAGGGTATTATGCTGAGCAAAATAAGTCAATCAGAGAAAGACAATTACCATATGGTTTCACTCATATGTGGAATATAGGAAACAGCACAGAGGATCATAGGGGAAGGGAGAGTAAACCGAATGGGAAGTCATCAGAGAGGGAGATAACCATGAGAGGCTCTTAACTTTAGGAGACAAACTGAGGGTTGCTGGAGCGGAGAGGTAGGGGGATGGGGTAATAGGATGATGGGCATTAAGGAGGGCACGTGATGTGACGAGCCCTGGGTGTTATACACAGTTGATGAATTATTGAACACTACATCTGAAACTAGTGATGTGCTATGTGCTGGATAATTGAATTTAAATTTTAAAAATTTCAATATTAAAAAAAATAAATAAAACTCTTGGGACGGCTGTGTGGCTCAGTCAGTTAAGCGTCGGTCTTCAGCTCAGGTCATGATCCCATGATCCTGGGATCGAGTCCCGCATCGGGCTCCCTGCTCAGTGGGAAACCTGCTTCTCCCTCTGCCTCTGTTGCTCCTCCTGCTTGTGCTCTCTCTCTTTCCCCCTCTCTCTCTCAGAAGTAAATAAGTAAAAATCTTTAGAAAAATAAATACATAAATAAAACTACATCCCCTTTCTGCCCTCAAGGACTCTCCCCTCATTTAATTCTTAATTCAGAGTCCTCCCTTTTCTTTCTTCCTAGCATGGACCTAGCAGAATCTCTTCAATGAGCCCATTCCTCTTTTACAAAACTCAGGAAGAGAAGTTATCTCCAAGAACCCTCCATCCAAAGCCCCCTGAAGCCTGCCTTTCTTCTTAGCATGGGAATGGGCTGCATGAGAAAACAGAAATCACAACCATAAATAAGTATCTTAATACATAATTCTGTCACATTTGTTTTCTCTGAGTCCCAGGGGCTGTACTGTGTAGGTGTCAACTAAATAAAATTTGGTGGAAATTGTAGCTGTAAGCAACGTTTATACCTCTTCAAATGTCCTTAATATTATTTTAGTGATTCTGTTCAATACTAAGAGTTGAACCATGTGACTAGAAGAGAACACAGTGGAGACAACAGAGGAAATAGAATGATAGAGAATAAGTAATAATCACTGTTGCCATAAAAAATTAACTCATTGCTTTCATTTCATGTCCCCTGAGTTTATTTTGAAATGGAAATTAATATGAAAGAAAAAAAGAGATTATACAAATGCATGCAGCATTACACTTTTTATTATTCAACATCCAGAATTTGAGGGGGATGCCACAGGTGCCTTCTTTCCCCTCTGCTCCTCTCTATAACCTCTCAACCAAGTTAAATCTGGCTCTACAGCTTCACTCATTAGAGGTATTTGGGCAAGACAGAGTTAGCACAATAGTCATTCATTCATTCATGCACACAAATAGATAATCAACACTTCATAGGTGCAATGTCCCAGACTGGTAAGGATACTAGTAACACTGATAGCAATTGCTTACATTTATTAAATGTTTACCACATGCCACCTATTCTTCTGTCATTCATGTGTCTCTCAAGACTCTTTGGGTGTCTCTTCAGGAAACAGGCTCTAAGGTGGAGGTTTACTGATGTGCTGTCAAGATCACTTGTAATAGTGAAGGAGGCAGGATTAGGCAGAAAGGGAATCTGAACTATAATGCAGTTGCAACAGAGTAATTAGCTGATCCTGCAGGGAGCCCTGGAACTATTATGGCCCTGAGTTCGGATTTGTCCTGAATCAAACCAATGGGGTTGGGCTTTTGTATCCCTTTATTGGCTAATAATCAGGGTGAAGGGTGTCTTAGTTTGCTAGAGCTGCCAAAACAAAACCCACAGACTGGGTGACTTAAACAACTGAAACTTATTTTCTAACAGTTCTGGACCCTGGGATCATGACCTGAGCTGAAGACCGACGCTTGACTGACTGAGCCACACAGCTGTTCCAAGAGTTTTATTTTATTTTATTTTTTTAATATTGAAATTTTTAAAATTTAAATCCAGGATCAAGTTGTCAGCATGTTTGATTTCTCCTAAGCCTCTCTCCTTGGCTTACAGATGGCTGTCCCTTTGTTGTCCCACAGGGTTATCCCTCTAGGCAAGTGCATCCCTGTGGCCTCTCTTTGTATGTGCTAATCTTTTCTCATAAAGACACCATCAGATTGGATTAGGGCCCACCTTAACAGCCTCTTTAAAAGCCCTATCTCCAAATAGAGTCACATTGTGAGAAATTGGGGGTTAAGGCCACAAAATATGAATTTGGAGGTAACACAACTCAGTCCATAACACTCCATCCTGTGGAACGCCCCCAAATTCATGTCCTTCTCACATGCAAAATACATTAACTCCCATCCCAACAGCCCAAAAGACTTAACCCATCCTAGCATCAACTCTAAATCCAAAATCTCTTCTAAATATCAACTAAATCAAGTTTAGATGAAACTCATGATTCATCATAAGACAAAATTTTCCAGCTGCGAACCTGTGAAGCCAGACAAGTTATCTGCTTCTAAAATACAATGGTGAGAGAGGCACAGGATAGACTTCCCATTCTAAAAGGGAGAAATTGGCAAGAGGAAAAGGTCATGGGTCCCAGATATGTGAAATATGCTACCTCCAGAATGCAAAAAAAAAACCCTACCAAGTATTTTCCTTCTTTCTCAGGAGTGAGAAATATGGGATACAATGATCCCTTTAACTTTGGAGGAGATGTCCTTGCATTTTAAGCTGATAGATCCTTCAAACTTCACTGGCAGTGAAGACCCTTCAAACTTCATGTAGTAGCTCTCTGGATATTTATCAGTCTATCACTCACTCACCCTTTGGAGAGTGTCTCATCGCAGTCTGCAAAGTACTCACCACTTGTTGCTGATTAACACGGTATAAATAGGACTGGATGGAAGAAGAAGTTGAATTGTGGAGCAGTGGCAACAAGGACCTCAGCTAATTCCACAGGATGATCAAATTTCTATAGGTTTCAGGGTTAACTTACATTCTTCCACAGTTTTGAGCAATTATTTGATGCCCCTGGTAAGCAGGCATAGCCTTGAGCAGCACAGTTTACTTCAGTGAAGAGCAAAACCTAGAAAGAGAGTTATAGATGAGTCTTCTAGTCCTAAAGGAAGTTCTCTGCAATCTAACATTGCATCCCTACAATATGGATTAGTGCTTTTATTCTTAAAGCAAACATGAGATAACAACTGTTTTTTTTAGTGAGGCTGAGTAACTTGTCTCAGATTATGAGAATAATAATTTCCAGAGCTAAAATCAAATCAGAGAGATTAGCACATGCTTCTTTACCTCTGACCACTGTGCTATCATACCTTAAAAAAAGAAAGAGAGAAAGAGAGAAGAAAAGAAAAAAGAAAAAAAAAAAGACTTAATCCACATTCCCAAAGAGGAAAACAGTATCAGGTATTTAATGGAAAAAAAATGGAGAGGATAATTTCTACATATTCTCAACAAAATGGTGTTTTTACTATGATGAATCTTTCCACATGAAGAGTCTTTTAGTCCTCAAGGAAGTTTAAGACTTTTCTCCTCCCACCTCAAACTCAAGAACCTTGTTCAGATTCAGGGTTAGGGCTCAGCTAACATGTTTGGTGGTGGACATGGCTTTATTAAACTGCCTTTCAAACCATGGAACACCAGGGATCTGAGGATCTTTGTCCAGGTCTAAAAGTTATTTGCAAATCCAGGGACCCTACTCCACCCTTTGGAGCGGACAATATCTAAATAATATTCAAACTTGCTATGCCAACCAGGATAGGAAACAGATGGTACATTCAAACTAGGTTATTTGGAGAAAGTCTAATCCAGGGACTCTGCAAAAGTGAGGCAGAGTTTAGGGAAACCAACAGACACAGAATGCAGTACCTAGACCTACCAATAGTGAGGTCCTTTATTTATTTTTTTTTTTTTTAAAGATTTTATTTATTTATTTATTTGAGAGAGAGAGAGAGAAACAGCATGAGAGGGGAGAGGGTCAGAGGGAGAAGCAGGCTCCCCGCCGAGCCGGGAGCCCGATGTGGGACTCGATCCCAGGACTCCGGGACCATGACCCGAGCCGAAGGCAGTCGCTTAACCAACTGAGCCACCCAGGCGCCCTAGTGAGGTCCTTTAAAGGAAGAGTAGCTTTATAGGCGGGTCACCTGACAGCATTAACCCAGGGGAGACCACAAAGAGGGAGCTGGAGTAACAGGTATCCTGACTTCACTCTCCTCCCACCCTCTAATCTTCTCTTGCTGCCTTCCATTAGCCAGATTCAAAAGGAAGCCAAAGGGGCACAAAGCCCTCTGTACAGTCCATATAGAGTAGAATCCTGGGCATGGAAGAGAGAGGATAAAGGTGGAGAGTGGGTCTGGAGGGGCAAATGAGAATATCAAACACACTTTCTAACTCTATTATACCGTGCCTTAGATATCATCAGGTTTGGTTCAATGGATCTAGTATTCTAGAACACTAGAACTCTCTTGTTGTGACTATAAATGTGTATGTCCATAGTGTGGTGGGGAGAGAGTGGAGAAGTGTTAAGGAAAAGTAGGAGACTGTTAAAACTCTAACATGTTACACATAAGGAGACAATTGAGTTTACCATACATTTAATTCAAGAACAAGTGTATAATAGTTGTGTTTCTTTAAGGGAATTATCCTTGACCAGAGATACTTATTATATAATATTATGTAATATTGGTTCTTTCTATCCTTGGATTCAACCCACAGAAACACTCTATCAGTGAGGCTGAGTTATAATGAGATTCTTCTAGAATGATGCAATAGACAAAGCAAAGGCTTGAAGTCAGACTCATCTATGTGAGATAAGCCCCAACGTGAGCCCAATTTCTTCTCCAAATGAGTCTGACAACATCAGTCATCTAAAGAGTACCAGGCACTGTGCTGGTGCAGTGAGTATTCATATATTCATTTTATAGAGGAAGGAACTGACACTTGGAGAGGTGAAATAATCCCCACAGCTAATAAGTGGTGGAGGGAGGATTGAAATCTAGTCTGTCTGACTTCAAAACACTACATCTTAATCACTGTGCTAAACTCTTGTTCAAAAAACTGTTGGAGAATTAAGTGAGCTAAATTATTTGGAGTGTCTGACTCAAACCTAACAGATGTATGAGGTTCAGTACATGTTTGCTGAAAGAATGAATGAATGAATGAAACTCGTGTTGAATGCCCACTCAGTATTTTTGTAGCTTATTTCATAAGAAAGGCCCAGTGTATCTTAAGGAGAGGGGAAGGGGACAGAGAGAGAAGTAATACTTATTTGCCACTGACTCTACCACATGCATCGATATGCAAAGTTTATTGAATGGCTTGTGACATCCAAGTGTCAGCTAACTCTATACTGATTTCTAGTAAGAAAATGAGTATGTCCAAGCCAAAGTGGACTTTTGGTAACCATACTGTCTGGTAGGCTGAATACCTCAATGGAACCTGTATACATTACCTTATGTGGCAAAAAAAGTAAATATTAGTTTATATTGCAAACAATGTGACTAAGTTAAAGATTATGAGAAGAGCTGCTGGTATAATGGTGGATCCAAAAGGCAATCACATGTATCCTTACGAGAGAGAGGCAGAGGGTGCTTTCAGATAGACACACACAGAGGAAAAGGTGGTGTGAAAACGAGGCAGATAATTGGAGTGATGCAGCCATTAGTTGAAAAATGCTCACCTTCACAGGGCACCTGGGTGGCACAGTCAGTGAAGTGTCCAGACTCTTGGTTTCAGCTCAGGTTGTGGTTGTGATCTCAAGGCCCTGATCTTAGGGTCGTGAGATTGAGCCCCAGCTCTGTGCTCAGCTTGGAGTCTGCTTAGGACTCTTTCTCCCTCTGCCCCAGCCCCCTTTGCTCACAGGCACTCTCTCTCTCTCTCTCAAATAAATAAATCTTTAAAAAAATATGCTCACCTTCAGAAACCAGAAACTGGAAGAGACAAGGAGGGGATTCTCCACTGGAGCTTCTGGAGGGAGTGTGGGCCCTACCAACATCTTAATTTGGGGGATTTGTCCTCCAGAACTGTAAGCAAATAAATTTCTCTTGTTTTAAGCTACCAAATTTGTGGCAATTTGTTACAGCAGCAATAGGAAATAAATACAATGCACTTACAACTGATGCTTTATTGGATTGTGCCAACTTTCAAAGGAAACATTTGGCAAAATAAATTATTGTTGCTATAATAAAGCCTGAATTCTACAGAAAAAAAAATTATTGATTGTTATAAAAATAAGGAAACCCTAACATTTTGTTGAAGAACTACTTTTCATTTCCCCAAAGCCTTGAGGCTAGCTAAGAGAGAGAGGTTGCTGCCAATGAAGTATATGAGTTTGTGGTGTGTGTGTGCGGGGGGCAGTGGGGGGGGGGGTGGTTAGGTGACAGGAGGGAAGGAAGTTGAGTCTGGAAGTGGGTAGTGCTGCTGGGGAGCTAAATGATGCTGGAGGGAATGCCCACTGGATCTTCCTAAAAACCACAACTGGGAGCAAATGCCATGATTACCTCTGAAAAGTTATTAAAGAAAAAAAATAAGACCACTCAAATCTATGCACAGAGGTAAGAAGGAACTCTAATCTTTTCAGTGAGAGGGAGATTTTGAGAGATACAGTAGTGGGGAGAGAGAGGATATTTAATGTGTCCCCCACCCCTTGGAAGGGCAAAAGTTTCGGTGATTATGATGACACAGATTTCATTCCAGTCCAAACAGAGAAATGAATACCAATGCCTAACATTGAACTTGCTGTGTATTTTCTCTCATGCATCTATCTTTTCCCACAACAATGTGAGGACTCCGTTTATGAGAAATCCCAGTGTCTAAAACAATGTCTGGAACTTGGACCAATTGTTTGTTGAAATAAAAAACTTCCAGTGAAATCCCTCTTGGGCACTCATGCTCTGGGGGAAGGGTCCATTATATGGAATTTGGCCTTCACTGTCTTGGGAACACCTTCTGAATATCCCATTGAAGGCAGTCAAAGAGCTGCCCAATTACATATAATAGACCCTCATTTGAGGCTTTGGTCAGACTGGGACTCTTGTCAGCGCTGGATTTATAAGGTAAAAAGGCTTTAAGGTTTTCTACACGTACCAATTCAGTCTGCAGCTAGAAATTGTGGGGCTAGGGATAAGCTTCAAAATGCTAGACCAGAAGCAAAAGTTCTTGAGTCCCAATTCTTTGTTCCTTTCTAAAGCCACATCAGCACTGGTGAGGCTTTAGAAGCTACTGGAAAATTCGTATCAATTAACCAATAATTAAGGCATTTGTATTAAAACAACAGTGCATGATGTTTGGTAAAATTGATTTTTCCATAAGAGAAGTTTAAAATAAATTAGCTATTTTAAGAGAATCATAGTTGTCAGCAAATAGAAATGTCATATGCTTAACTGAAATCACAGTAATGCTCTGTGTTAGTCATCTGACTTCTTTGGGTCTCATTTCTTTCATCTGTAAAAGGAGGAGATTGAAAAAAATAATTATAGCCATGTTATAATCACCAATGGTCTAGCAACCTATGACTCAATCACTAAAAGCTAGAAATGTTCTGCTTCTATGATGATAAATCACTTCCTTAGTGCTGTAAATGTACTTAGGAGGAAATCAAAATTTACTGGACAGCAGTGGAAATTAGTCTATTATATGGTGCTTTTTATTATTGGAAAACACAAAGTAACAATGCAGCAGTTACCTGGGAAGTGGAGACCCTGGAGACAGACAAATCCAATGATTTGAGGGACTGAGTTAGCCTTTCGTATTGACCAGAGAGATATTGTGAGCTCTTTGAGTACGTGAACTGTGTTTACAACATGCCTGGAATGTAATAGTGGGTACTCATGCCCACTGTGAAAGCCTATTGTTAGGTCTTTATTTCCAGACACAGGCATGATGAAGACAATCACAGTTACCTATAAATTTTTGGCATTGTATCCATGTTCAACTCTGTTGGAGTTTCAATAAAGGTTTTCCAAGGCAACAAATTGATGATGCTCATAATTATACTTAACACATTGTATTTTTAAAATACTATATCCAAGTTCCAAGTATCTTTAAACTCTTTGTATAGAGCTTCTTATTTCCAACAATTGCCTACAAAATAGTAGGTATTATCCTTCTAGTCTACAAATAGAGGAAGCAAGCTATAAACATGACTGTAAATTAGAGTTTTGTCCATGGTATTAAAGTTAACTTCTCGGGGCACTTGGGTGGCTCAGTCGGTGGGCATCTGCCTTCGGCTCAGGTCATGATCCCAGGGTCCTGGGTTCAAGCCCCACATCGGGCTCCCTGCTCCACGGGAGGCCTGCTTCTCCCTCTCCCACTCCCCCTGCTTGTGTTCCCTCTCTCCCTGTGTCTCTCTCTGTGTCAAATAAGTAAAATAAAATAAAATCTTAAAAAAAAAAAAAGTTAACTTCTCTCTCACCTGTCACAACAGTGTCAGGGTCAAGGTCCTTCCTGGTTCTTTTAACAAGTGTCCAAATCTAACTTCCCCACAACTGGAGCCACTGTTCTCCACAGCTTTGAACCCAGCAGTCATTAGCTTGGTCTTCAAGGATGATAATACTGACTTCTGATATTTCTTTCACTGAGATTGCCAGGAATTCCTAATTACCAAATCCAGATAACTATTTTTAATTCTCATTCTGTTAGGCTTATCTTAGATATTTACATATTTATGTCTTTTCCCTATTCTTTGGATTTTGAGGTAGAACTTTCCTATTTCTTCTCTTTATTCTATTACCTATCTCATCCTCTAACAATCCTTCAAATGTTAATATTCTCCAGGTTTCTATACCAACTCTTCTCATTTGGTCCATCCATAATCACCTACTTTTGTGACTTTAAAAACCACTTTTTTGCCAAAAAGTTTGATCAGTCATCTGACCCCAAACTTAATTACACATATCCCCATCTGGACTCCCTGCACGCGTTTTAGATTTAGCACTTAATTCACATTGTAAGTTCTAAGGTAGAACTCATAATCTTCTCCTGCAAGTCTGCTTCATCTGCAGCATCATGCACTTCTGCTATTAGTATCCACATCTTCAGACATCTTCATCAGACCAACACTACTTCTCATAGCATATCCAATGGATAATCGAATTCTTCATATTCTACTTTAAAAAATGCTTTTCTAATTCCTTTTGTTTCCATTCCTGCTTCCTCTGCCATAACTCAGATTATCAGCTCCTTTTTTGTGTTTTGATAATTCTTCTCTTCTTCTTGTTTCTCTCTCTAATCTTGACCATTCTTTACACTGCCACCAAAGTCACTTCCCTACAAAATGAATCTAATTGTGTTTCTCTCTTACTTGAAAACCTCGCTGAATCTTCAGAACTATCAGTAATTGGAAATAAAATTCTAACCTCTGCATTTGTCACATGAATGTGTTAATGAAATGAAATTCTAACCTCTGCATTTGTCACATGAATGTATTAATAATCTGGTTCCAAACCCTTTCTGGCATCATCTTTTGCCACTCTTTGCCAAACCGTACTACTGACATTGAACTTCCTTAACTGCCCCCTCATATCCAAACCTTTTCAAGATTCTACTTTTTTGAACAAATTCTTTGTCTGTGACGTATGTAATTTCTCAATAAAATATTTTCTTATTATTTGAGGATTGGTTAGTTGCTTCTGTTCTCAGAGTTTTTAGATCTTATGTACATAAGTGCCAACTCACAAAATTGTATTATAATTTCTCCATTTATGTGAGTTCACACCATTAGACTATATTATCAATTTCTAAGTCCAAGATTCTTGACAAATCTAAAGAGTGGAATGTAATATGCAGTACTTTTGAGAAATAAAATTACATTTTATGGTGTTTTTTTAAAAGAGTTATGGTTTCAAATTTTACAAATACTAAGAATACCAGATATTTATAGCTTATAAACCTCAGATAAGAGTATTTATTTTTTTTATTTTATTATGTTATGTTAATCACCATACATTACATCATTAGTTTTTGATGTAGTGTTCCATGATTCATTGTTTGCATATAACACCCAGTGCTCCATTCAGTACGTTCCCTCTTTAATACCCTTCACCAGGCTAACCCAACCCCCCACCCCCCTCCCCTCTAGAACCCTCAGTTTGTTTCTCAGAGTCCATAGTCTCTCACGGTTCGTCTCCCCCTCTGATTTTCTCCCCTTCATTTTTCCCTTCCTACTATCTTCTTTTTTTTTTTTTTAACATATAATGTATTATTTGTTTCAGAGGTACAGGTCTGCGATTCAACAGTCTCACACAATTCACAGCGCTCACCATAGCACATACCTTCCCCAATGTCTATCACCCAGCCACACCATCCCTCCCACCCCCCACCACTTCAGCAACACTCAGTTTGTTTCCTGAGATTAAGAATTCCTCATATCAGTGAGATCATATGATACATGTCTTTCTCTGATTGACTTATTTCGCTCAGCATAATACCCTCCAGTTCCATCCACATCGTTGCAAATGGCAAGATCCCATTCCTTTTGATGGCTGCATAATATTCCATTGTGTATATATATGTGTATATATACCACATCTTCTTTATGTGATTATTCATTTGTCAATGGACACTTTGGCTCTTTCCATAGTTTCGCTATTGTGGACATTGCTGCTATAAACATCAGGGTGCGCTTACTGCTTCGGATCCCTACATTTGTATCTTTGGGGTAAATACCCAGTAGTGCAATTGCTGGGTCGTATGGTAGCTCTATTTTCAACTTTTTGAGGAACGTCCATACTGTTTTCCAGAGTGGCTGCACCAGCTTGCATTCCCACCAACAGTGTAGGAGGGTTCCCCTTTCTCTGCATCCTCTCCAACATCTGTCATTTCCTGACTTGTTAATTTTATCCATTCTGACTGGTGTGAGGTGATATCTCATTGAGGTTTTGATTTGGATTTCCCTGATGCTGAGCGATGTTGAGCACTTTTTCATGTGTCTCTTGGCCATTTGGATGTCTTCTTTGGAAAAATGTCTGTTCATGTCTTCTGCCCATTTCTTGATTGGATCATTTGTTCTTTGGGTGTTGAGTTTGATAAGTTCTTTATAGATTTTGGATATTAGCCCTTTATCTGATATGTCATTTGCAAATATCTTCTCCCATTCTGTCGGTTGTCTTTTGGTTTTGTTGACGAAGTCCCAATAGTTCATTTTTGCCCTTGCTTCCCTTGCCTTTGGCGATGTTTCTAGGAAGAAGTTGCTGTGGCTGAGGTCGAAGAGGTTGCTGCCTGTGTTCTCCTTTAGGATTTTGATGGACTCCTGTCTCACATTTAGGCCTTTTAACCATTTTGAGTCTATTTTTGTGTGTGGTGTAAGGAAATGGTCCAGTTTCATTCTTCTGCATGTGGCTGTCCAATTTTCCCAACACCATTTGATGAAGAGACTGTCTTTTTTCCATTGGACATTCTTTCCTGCTTTGTCAAAGATGAGTTGACCATAGAGTTGAGGGTCCATTTCTGGGCTCTCTATTCTGTTCCATTGGTCTATGTGCCTATTTTTGTGCCAGTACCATACTGTCTTGATGATGACAGCTTTGTAATAGAGCTGGAAGTCCGGAATTGTGATGCCACCAGCTTTGCTTTTCTTTTTCAACATTCCTCTGGCTCTTCGGTTCCATACAAATTTTAGGATTATTTGTTCCATTCTTTGAAAAAAGTGGATGGTATTTTTATAAGGATTGCATTAAATATGTAGATTGCTCTAGGTAGCCTTGACATCTTCACAATATTTGTTCTTCCAATCCATGAGCATGGAATGTTTTTCCATTTCTTTGTGTCTTCCTCAATATCTTTCATGAGTATTTTATAGTTTTCTGAGTACAGATCCTTTGCCTCTTTGGTTAGATTTATTCCTAGGTATCTTATGGTTTTGGGTGCGATTGTAAATGGGATCGACTCCTTAATTTCTCTTTCTTCTGTCTTGTTGTTGGTGTATAGGAATGCCACTGACTTCTGTGCATTGATTTTATATCCTGCCACTTTACTGAATTCCTGTATGAGTTCTAGCAGTTTTGGGGTGGAGTCTTTGGGGTTTTCCACATAAAGTATCATATCATCTGCAAACAGAGTTTGACTTCTTCTTTGCCGATTCGGATGCCTTTTATTTTTTTTTTGTTGTCTGATTGCTGTGGCTAGGACTTCTAATACTATGTTGAATAGCAGTGGTGATAGAGGACATCCCTGCCATATTCCTGACCTTAGGGGGAAAGCTCTCAGTTTTTCCCCATTGACAATGATATTCGCTGTGGGTTTTTCATAGATGGCTTTTATGATATTGAGGTAGGTACCCTCTATCCCTATACTCTGAAGAGTTTTGATCAAGAAAGGATGCTGTACTTTGTCAAATGCTTTTTCTGCATCTATTGAGAGGGTCATATGGTTCTTGTTCTTTATTAATGTAATGTATCACATTGATTGATTTGCAGATGTTGAACCAACCTTGCAGCCCAGGGATAAATCCCACTTGGTCGTGGTGAATAATCCTTGTAATATACTGTTGGATCCTATTGGCTAGTATTTTGGTGAGAATTTTTGCATCCATGTTCATCAAGGATATGGTCTGTAATTCTCCTTTTTGATGGGGTCTTTGGCTTTGGGATCAAGGTAAGGGTGGCCTCATAAAACGAGTTTGGAAGTTTTCTTTCCATTTCTACTTTTTGGAACAGTTTCAGAAGAATAGGTATTAATTCTTCTTGAAATGTTTGGTAGAATTCACCTGGGAAGCCATCTGGCCCTGGGCTTTTGTTTCTTGGGAGATTTTTGATGACTGCTTCAATTTCCTTAGTGGTTATAGGTCTGCTCAGGTTTTCTGTTTCTTCCTGGTTCAGTTCTGGTAGTTGATACATCTCTAGGAATGCATCCATTTCTGCCAGATTATCTAATTTGCTGGCATATAGTTGCTCATAATATGTTTTTATAATTGTTTGTATTTCTTTGGTGTTGGTTGTGATCTCTCCTCTTTCATTCATGATTTTATTTATTTGGGTCATTTCTCTTTTCTTTTTGATAAGTCTGACCAGGGGTTTATCAATCTTATTAATTCTTTCAAAGAACCAGCTCCTAGTTTCATTGATCTGTTCTACTGTTCTTTTGGTTTCTATTTCATTGATTTCTGCTCTGATCTTTATTATTTCTCTTCTCCTGCTGGGTTTAGGCTTTCTTTGCTGTTCTTTCTCCAGCTCCTTTAGGTGTAGGGTTAGGTTGTGTATTTGAGACCTTTCTTGTTTCTTGAGAAAGGCTTGTATTGCTATATACTTTCCTCTTAGGGCTGCCTTTGCTGCATCCCAAAGATTTTGAACAGTTGTGTTTTTATTTTCATTTGTTTCCATGAATTTTTAAAATTCTTCTTTAATTTCCTGGTTGACCCATTCATTCTTCAGTAGGATGCTCTTTAGCCTCCATGTATTTGAGTTCTTTCCGACTTTCCTCTTGTGATTGAGTTCTAGTTTCAAAGCACTGTGGTCTGAAAATAGGCAGGAATGATCCTAATCTTTTGGTACTGGTTGAGACCTGATTTGTGACCTAGGATGTGATCTATTCTGGAGAATGTTCCATGGGCACTAGAGAAGAATGTGTATTCTGTTGCTTTGGGATGGAATGTTCTGAATATATCTGTGAAGTCCATCTGGCCCAGTGTGTCATTTAAAGTCTTTATTTCCTTGTTGATCTTTTTCTTAGATGATCTGTCCATTTCAGTGAGGGGGGTGTTAAAGTCCCCCACTATTACTGTATTGTTGTCAATGTGTTTCTTTGCTTTTATTATTAATTGGCTTATATAATTGGCTGCTCCCATGTTAGGGGCATAGATATTTACAATTGTTAAATCTTCTTGTTGGATAGACCCTTTAAGTAGGATATAGTGTCCTTCCTCATCTCTTATTAGAGTCTTTGGTTTAAAATCTAATTTGTCTGATATAAGGATTGCCACCCCAGCTTTCTTTTGGGGTCCATTAGCATGCTGAATAGTTTTCCACCCCCACACTTTCAATCTGGGGGTGTCTTTGGGTCTAAAAGGAGTCTCTTGCAGACAGCATATTGATGGGTCTTGTTTTTTAATCCAATCTGATACCCTGTGTCTTTTGCTTGGGGCATTTAGCCCATTTACATTCAGGGTCACTATTGAAAGATAGGAATTTAGTGCCATTGTATTGCCTGTAAGGTGACTGTTACTGTATATTGTCTGTGTTCCTTTCTGGTCTATGTTACTTTTAGGCTCTCTCTTTGCTTAGAGGACCCCTTTCAAGATTTCTTGTAGGGCTGGTTTTGTGTTTGCAAATTCCTTTAGTTTTTGTTTGTCCTGGAAGCTTTTTCTCTGTCCTTCTATTTTCAATGACAGCCTAGCTGGATATACTATTCTTGGCTGCATAATTTTCTCATTTAGTGCTCTGAATATATCATGCCAGTCCTTTCTGGCCTGCCAGGTCTCTGTGGATAGGTCTGTTGCCAATCTAATGTTTCTACCATTGTAGGTTACAGATCTCTTGTCCCGAGCTGCTTTCAGGATTTTCTCTTTGTCTCTGAGACTCGTAATTTTTACTATTAGATGTTGGGGTGTTGACCTATTTTTATTGATTGTGAGGGGGTTTCTCTGTGACTCCTGGATTTTGATGCCTGTTTCCTTTCCCAAATTAGGGAAGTTCTCTGCTATAATTTGCTCCAATATACCTTCTGCCCCCCTCTCTCTTTCTTCTTCTTCTGGGATCCCAATTATTCTAATACTGTTTTGTCTTATGGTATCACATATCTCTCGAATTCTGCCCTCATGATCCAGTAGTTGTTTATCTCTCTTTTCCTCAGCTTTTTATTTTCCATCATTTGGTCTTCTATATCACTAATTCTTTCTTCTGCCTCACTTATCCTAGCAGTTAGAGCCTCCATTTTTGATTACACTCATTAATAGCCTTTTTGATTTCGAATTGGTTAGATTTTAGTTCTTTTATTTCTCCAGAAAGGGTTTCTCTAATATCTTCCATGCTTTTTTCAAGCCCAGCTAGCATCTTTAAAACCATCATTCTGAACTCTAGTTCCAACATCTTACTAATGTCTGTATTGATTAGGTCCCTGGCAGTCAGTACTGCCTCTTGTTCTTTTTTTGAGGTGATTTTTTCCATCTTGTCATTTTGTCCAGAGGAGAATAGATGAATGAGAGAACAAAATGCTAACAGGGTAACAACGACCCCAGAAAAATATACACGAAACTAATCAGAACAGACCTGAAACTGGGGGAAAAGAAAAGGAAAGAACAAAAAAAGAAAATAAAAAGATTAAAAAAAAAACCACAAAAGAGAATATGATTAAATATGATCAGGCTGGTGCATAGATCAGTGCCACACCCTAGATTTTGGGCATATTTTGGTCTGTTAGAAGAAAGTGCCTCCCAAAATTTTAAAGAAAAAAAAGCATGTATATGAAAAAAATAAGGGTAAAAACGATGAAGGGATGGAATATGACTGTAAAGATGAAAACTATAAAAGATTTTATAAAAGAAATTGATAAGATAAGAAGTAGGTTGAAAAAAGAAAGAAGAGGATTTAAAAAAAGGGGGGGAGAGAATGTGATCAGGCAGGAGACTAGAACAAAGCCATACACTATAGATTTAGAGTATATTTTGGTCTGTTAGAAGAAACTGTATCCCAAAATTTTAAAGAGAGTACAACTTATATATATATATACCACAAATAAGGTTAACTACTATGAAGGCATAGAATATGACTCTAAAAATGAAAAATAAAAAAGATTTTTTAAAAAAGGGATTGATAAGATGTTGGTTGAAAAAGGGAAAAAGAAAAATTCAAAAAAAAAGAAAAAGAGAAAAAAGAAAATAAAAAAAAATTAACTTTGAAAGGCTAAAAAAAATGGGGAAAAAAGCCATGAATTCTATGTACCGTATTCCCCTAGTGCTGGAGTTCTGCCATTCTCACTGATCGGTAAACTTGGTCTTGGCTGGCTGTTCTCGCTGATCTTCTGGGGGAGGGGACTGCTGCCGTGGTTCCAAAATGTCTTTGCGGGAGGCAGAATTGCCCCGCCCTTGCCTGGTCTGGGCTAAGTCATCTGCTTGGGTTTGCTCTCGGGAGCTTTTGTTCACTGCAAGCTTTCCGTACAGCTTTGGAGGCCGAGAGTGAAAATGGCGGCCTCCCAATCTCTGCCCCGGAGGAGCTGAGAACTCGGAGCCGCTCCTCAGTGAGCCTCCAGAGAAAAGTAGTCAATCACTCCCATCTCCCCCGACTCCAGCCACACTCCATGCTCACGCGGCCTGTGACCGAGCGTTTCTGTCTCTGGCACCCGACCCCGTTTGGCGTCTCCAAACCCAGCAGATCCCTGCGGTGCACTCCCAGGCCACTCCTCCCGGGGGAGGAAGGAGAGTGTCCCTGGACCTGCCACTTGTTGGGTCCCTACTGGAAGAGCAGTGGCCCAACTGTGCCACGGATCACGGTTTATGGCAACCCGAGCTGAGAGCCCACGCCTCGGCTCCGTCTCTGCAGCCAGCTTCCCCACTCCAATACCTGGGAGCTCTGCTGCACTCAGGCACCCCCAGTCTTTCTGTGACCCCGAGGGTCCTGAGACCACACTGTCCCGCGAGGATTCCACCCCCCGCCTAGCCACTGGAGTGACATTCCTCAGCGGAGTTGACTTCTAAAAGTTCTGATTTTGTGCTCCGTGGCTCTATCGCTTGCCAGAAGTGGCTGACGGAGGCCCCCTCCCCTGCCGTCTATCCTCCCGAATATCGCCTCGGATTCAATTCTCTGCAGTCCTACCTTCCAGAAAGTGGTCGCTTTTCTGTTCAGAGAGTTGCTGCTCTTCTTTTCTTCGATCTCCTGTTGAGTTTGTAGGTGTTCAGAATGGTTTGATCCCTATCTAGCTGAATTCCTGGGACCAGATGAAATTTAGGTCTCCTACTCCTCCGCCATCTTGCTCTTCCCCTCATATAAGAGTATTTAAAAGCCAGTCAAGAAATTGTATTTAACATCATTAATGTACTCTTTTTTCTTAAAGATTTTATCTGTTTGAGAGAAAGAGCGTGCACACACATGAGTGAGCACAAGCTGGGGGGGCGGGGCAGAGGGAGAAGGACAAGCAGACTCCTTGCTGAGTGCAGAGCCTGATGTGGGGCTTGATGCAGGGCTCGATCTCAGGACTCTGAGATCATGACCTGAGCTAATAAAGTCAGATGCTTAACTGACTGAGCCATGCAGGTGCCCCCACTAATATACTCTTGAAGAATAAACACCACTCTCTTGTGTTCTTCCCTAAAATATTCACTTTTTGAAACCTATGGTTGCTAAAAAATATTACTTAAAGTGTGACAGAATAAGAAAAATGTAATCAGGGGCGCCTGGGTGGCTCAGCTGGTTAAGCGACTGCCTTCGGCTCAGGTCATGATCCTGGAGTCCCGGGATCAAGTCCTGCATCGGGCTCCCTGCTCGGCGGGGAGCCTGCTTCTCCCTCTGACCCTCCTCCCTCTCATGCTCTCTCTCTATCATTCTCTCTCAATAATAAATAAATAAAAATCTAAAAAAAAAGAAAAAAGAAAAATGTAATCATAGAACATTCTCCTCATTGGTTGTAGCAGAAGATTTCCTTGGGAGTGATGAATTACTTTGAATGCAAGCCATGAAGTTGTTCATAGGAACTTAATAAGACTTAAACTTCTAAGCATAATTCAGGGTTTTATCACTCTAAAAGATGGCAGCAGCTCCATCACTTTAGGTTGGTTATGCTTCCCCAAGTTCAAAAACAAATGCTTTATTTTATTACCTTGGCTTCATTTTGTGAAAAAAAAAATCCCATGTCTATTTCTTTTACAAAAATTTTTATTGCTTTCCTTGTTTTGTAAGACTTTGTTGATGGTAAATTTGCTGGCTTAAACTTGTTACCCAATTCAGAGCATTTTAAAAGGAAGAGAAAATTCTCCCTTTATTAACATCTTTGATCTGAGCGTGTTTTGATATTGCCGCATACACAATTGAAATTTCCCCTTGATTCTATCAACATATCCAGATTTGGACATAAATATTGATGTTGCTACATTCCCTATTTTCAATCTATTCTTAAGCAGCAAACAGTCATTGAGAACCTGCAAATGGGAACTACGGTAAGTCTTCGGAAACACAGAGAAAGGGACAATTCATTCTGACTGAAGAAAATGGAAGATAAACATCTTATCATGGAAGACAATATTCCAGTTTCCATAGAATATTCTAAAACACTTTAAAGGCAAACATCTTCAAAACATTTATATATGAATGTAAAAGCAGCAGACAAGAAGAACAAAGAAGATAGAGATAGGTAGATAGATGATAGCTAGATAGATAGATGATAGATAGATAATAGGGAGACAGACACAGCTGCACAAAGATGGTTTATGATAGACTTACTTACCAATTTTACAAATATTTTAATATTATAACAGAACTCCAAATGTTGTCAGACTTTAAGAAATCAGGAGGAAATATTCAAAAGCATAAAAATCGAGGTTTTATGACCATTTGAGCAAAAACTAATATAACAGCAGGTAATATTTCATAGTTTTGTTGCATAATTAGATATCCATATGGAGAGTAATTAATTTGGACTTATATTTCACATTGTACATGGCAATAAATTACAACTGAATCAAACAACATATAACTTATTTTGTAAAATACAGAATAAAGTATAACAGCACATTTAAATGTGAAACATTTAATATGAAGAAAAAGAAACTCAAGGCATTCAAAAAATGAAGGCTATTAGAGATAAAATATGCCTGATCATATAAAGATAACTTTTTTTATTTTTATTTTTTTATTAATATATAATGTATCATTTGTTTCAGGGGTACAGGTTTGTGATTCATCAGTCTTACACAATTCATAGCGCTCATCATAGCACATTTTTTATAAGGCAAATGCAGTAAACGTAAAATAGCAGAATAGGAAAACATAACAGATAAACATAATAGATAAGCTTTTGCTATTCAAATTATAGAGAAAACTGAGATTAATAGATATGATCAATATACAGATTCTGTTTAGTAGATAATCAGAAATAATAAACAAATGGAGAAATACAGAAAATTAGCTAGTATTTGGGAAATCTGCCTCCATTCTAAAAATAAATTAAAGCTCCTTTAAATAATTTTAGAGTTATTGTACTTTGATTTAAAAAAAAAAGATTTTTAACAAGCTCTAGTTTTGGTGAAGATAAAACAAATAGGTAGTCTTATAAATGTCATTTGACAACATGAATAATGCCAGCCCTTTAAAAGTAATATGGCATTAGAACAGGCTCTGAGAATCCACTTATGACCTTTGTTTGAATAGCCCCACTTCAGAAAAATAAGCTGAGGATGGAAAACTAAAAGAATTCACTTATTCCCAATGAAAAATTGACAACATCCTAAATTCTGAAAAATAATGTAATAGTTAAGTAAAGAGTCTATTAATAAAATGCTATTATATAAAATAATATGTATGTGAGTTATGACAATGCTAGGAAATGTCAACATAAAATTATATTAAGAGTAAAAGGCTTATTAGACCAGATGGAATTAGCATATACATACAAAACCTTCCATCCAAAAGCAACAGAATACACATTCTTCTCAAGTGCACATGGAACATTCTTAGGATAGATTATATGTGAGGCCACAAAACAAGTCTTAACGAATTTAAGAAGATTGAAATCATATCAAGCAACCTTTTCAAACCACAGTGGTATGAAACTAGAAATCAGTTTCAAGAAGAAAACTCGAAAATTCTCAAAAATGTGGAGATTAAACGACATCTTAAAAAAAAGAGCAAAGCCTCAATGTAAATATTAAATAGATACTAACTTTTGTGATGTCCTAATTCTTTTCCCAAAAGGGGAAATATGAGCTCAAGAATAAGAAGACAGTAAGTCTTCAACTGTGGTGGGAAGAGATTTAGAACCATTAGTTGGGGACATAAGTTCATGGTCCAGTGAGCAAATTGTGGCTCAGAGTATTTCGTTTTTCTGGCACAGTTTTTATGTTATTTCTTTATTATTTTGTTTTGTCCTGTCATGATGCAATTTTTAACCCTTGAATTGAATTATGACATACATACAGCAAAATGCAGACATACAATAAAACCAATATTAAATGTTCAGTTTGATGCAGTTTTACAAATGTGTGCATCCATGTATCTACCCCAGATCAAGATATTGAATATTTCCAGCACCTTAGATGATTCTCTGTAACCCTTTCCAAACAGTACCCCACACAAAGAGGTAACCATTGTTCTGACTTCTATCATCATTGATTGGTTTTGCTGGTTCTCAAATTTTACATAAATCAAATCATAGTCTTTAATCTTTTGCATGTGTTTTCTTCCAAATCAGCGTAACATCTGTGAGAGTTATTCATGTTGTTGAATGTGTCAGGACTTCATTCTTTTTTTTTTTTTTTTTTTTTACGGTTGTGTAATAGTCCATTGTATGACTATACCATGTTTTAATTATCCATTTTCTTATTACTGGATTTCTTTGGGCTACCTCCCAGGTTTGGGTAATTATAAATAAATTTGCTTGTAAATATCTTTTGGCGAACATACACAGTCATATCTCTTGGATATATACTTAGGAACAGAATGGCTGAGATGGGGGCTAGGTGTATGTTTCCCTGTGGTAGATTCTGGCACATTCGGGGGAAAATGAATCAGCAATGGGCCTGGCCGGTGGGCAGTGGGCCCTATCACCTCTACAGCCTTATTTATTTGTATTGTTTGCTAATATTGCTTGATCCAGAAAGGCTTTAAGTTTGCAACTTCTAACAGAAAAAGAACTTAGCACACTGATTCATCTGAAATCATAAACATCAAATTTCCAGTGGTAATGGCTTTCAAGTATTTCAGTCAAAGGTAAACTTTTTAAAGTAGAGTCAACCCATCTTCTCGGGAGAAAGGTCACCTCAGAGTCAAGAGCAGTAGTTGTGTTTCACTTTGCCAGTGATGCGCGCAGGGTGGGTGCTGACCTGTGCTCACAAGCCTTCCTTGTAGTGGGTCAGCGCTCATCCTCATCCCCTGTGCCCCGCACTGCCTGATGAGGAGCCTAATTGGCCTTGCTCACTTGCTGCTGCCACAGGACTCAGCACTCAGGCCAAGGCAGTCATCTTTGAGCACATTTCTACTGCAAGGATCTTTCCTTTTCTTGTATTTCACTTAATAAAATTAGTCACTACACATGGTGGATTAGCAGCAGCAGCAGCAGCTCAGCTTCCTCGGATTTACATGAATTTATTCTCAGTGGAGAGATCAAGAGGCAATTTATTCAGTTCTTGGCCTTGTTAGGAGTTCCATTCATCTGACCCTGCAGCTCTGTCTGAATAGCATGTTTGTGATTATTTATTATTCAGGAGGATTATTCCCACTTTTGCAGGCAGTTACTAGGAGATCATCTCCTGATTCTGATTTTTTTTTTCTGGGCTTGTTTTATAAGAGCAAGAGGGAGCAAGAAAATAAAAGGTAAAAGTTTTTAAAAGTGGGCTAAAATGTCAAAATTTTGACTGATCACAGAACACCCCCCAAAGTCTCTATTTTTGCCAAAGTGATTATCAGGATATTTCTCTAAGAGATAAGAGCTGTGCTTTCAAATAGACTGTATCTATACACTGTGCATGCATAGTTAATAAATGGGGAATTCAGTTTTTCAGGAGTGGTGGATATTAGCATTGTATTGACCTAAGACTACAGCGAGAGAAGAGGCATCTTTCTGGATGGCTAGGCCAAATGGGAGCTAAACAGGAGGGAAGATGTGATGGTGCACAACCATCCTTTCTCCTTTCATGCCCAGAGATATTTCTGTAACTCCACAGTTGAAAAGAGCTGAATCCAGAATCACCAAGAACCCTAATGTAAAGGCGCCTTTGCTTTCTGGCTTCAGAATATATGGATGACGCTAGGCAAGTAATTTACATGTTCAATGCCTTACTCTTCTCATGTGTAAAATGTGCATGACAGCAACACCAACCGTATAGGACGTTGGCAGAAATTAGGTGGAATCAGGCCTTTCAAGGGCATAGCAGGGCACTTGGCACTTGGTAATACCCACTGTCATTATTATTGTGACTGTTCTCGTCCTTGTCTTTCTTCTCCTTTTCCCCCATCCTATTCCTGTTCCTCCTCTTCCAGCCTCCAATTCCTATACAAAAGAACCACGAACTGTACATACTCATTAAACTGGCCCATGTGATTAGAAAGAGCCACAGAAAACCCAGATATATAGACTCTAGCCTTCTTTTGTCATTGTCTATAATAAATCAGCATTCCTCATTTCCCTTGCAGATCAGTTTCAGATTTTTGCAATTCAGAAAGCTGTTACTTCTCTTCTTGTGTTTTAGCTCTACAGCGTCATTTGTAGTTTTACAGGTTATCTTTCCAGTGAAAGAAACTGAAAATCTGTGTACAGTGATTTCTTATGGTTGGTGGCAACAATAGAGCTTTCATGCTGAAAATGACATTTTTTTTCTCTTTTCTCAAAGTAATTTGGACTTAGAGGAAAGGTGCTAAAATGTTGTAGGATGGAATTAGTATTCTCATTCTTCCCTCCCCTTGCCACATTGGAGAATGTTAGCCAATGTAAGTGACTATTATGTGTTAGTTGTGTGTGTACTGGCTGATGAGAAGAATGTTGGGGTCACGTGGTCTTGTCCCCAGTTCTGTGGGAGAAGACCACCAAGGTACGTACCTGACTGTTAGGTTAGCAGGCTGACACACTGTAGGTGTGCTCTCACCTTGACCCTCTGCACGCTCCAGGCTTATATCACTTGTCGGAGAATTTACACGAGCAATTTTTGCTCACTGCCCTTACTGGAATGCTAAGAAACATTGGCTTGCCTTCTTTTCTCACATGCGGGAACCACACTCTCCCATGGAAAGGTCACAGCCTCATCCACATAGCAATGCCCAAGGCTTTCTGAACTTTTATCTCCAACTCTCCCTTGCAGCCTATGAAACATGAATTATGAAGATACTTTTTAATGCTTGTATAACACCTATCTTATGTCCTTTGATTATACAGAAATTATGGGTCTGCCTCCCTGAGAGTTTTAAATCTATACTCATAGATTTCCATGTAAGAAATTTCATAGGTTAGATTCATTAAAAAAAAAATCTGCATCCAATAAGCTGAGTGTAAAATGCACTGTTTTCTGATATAACTAAGTAATAATAAATGGATCAAATGTCCAGTATTAAAATTTTGCAGGTAGTCTATCATTTTTGCTTTCTGAATTCCAAGTTCTCAGTTAACTCAGAGAAAGAGTGGGAGATGCAGATGTTCAATTATCCATCATTTAAAACAGTCACATAAGGAATTCCCAGTTTTTCCTGCTCCCTGGAAAACTTCTTAGGGAATCTGGATGTTAGTAAGGGATTGGAAAGGAAGAGAGAGCAATAGTTACACATCTCCAGGAAATGGGGGAAGTGAGGGCAGTTCCACAGGACAACAATCCAAGCCCACAGCAGCCAACAGTATGGCACTGCTCTGAGACCAGCTAGAAGGCTACAGTGTTCTACAAGGAAAGCAGTTGATAAGATCTAAAAAAAATGATACGAAATTTCTTAATAGTTAGACTGCCCTACCAGGGTATTGTATTCAGTTTTTTTTTTTTAAAGATTTTATTTATTTATTTGACAGAGAGAGACACAGCGAGAGAGGGAACACAAGCAGGGGGAGTGGGAGAGGGAGAAGCAGGCTTCCCGCCGAGCAGGGAGCCCGATGAGGGGCTCGATCCCAGGACCCTGGGATCATGACCTGAGCCGAAGGCAGACGCTTAACGACTGAGCCACCCAGGCGCCCCTGTGTTTAGTTTTAATCACTGCATTTTTACATGTGGAACAGTGAGGAGCATTGTGCATGTTCTGGTCTTTTCATTGAGAGAGAGAGCGAGTGAGAGAAAGGCAACACAGTAATGCTCTGGAGGAATATCTGAGAAACTATTGCCAGTGGTTGCCTTTGCTTTTAATTGTACACATTTCTTTATTGTTCAGATTCCTTACCATGTCCACAGAACTATTTTTATTAAAAATAAAATTGAGAGATTTTTTAAAAAATCACTTGGAGAAATTCAAAGACAATGTGATAACAAAAATAATGGTAATACCAAACACCTTTATAGTGCTTGGTATGTACCAGGCACTGGTCCAAGCACTCAATACAGATTGACCATTTAATCCTCATAATAACCTTAGAAAGTAGAAACAATCATTATCCCATTTTACAGAGGAGCAAATTGATGCCTAAAGAAGCTAAGTCACTTGACCCCAGTCACACCCCTGGCAAGTGGAGAACCATGATTTGAAGCAAGGCAGTGCAGCTCCAGGTTCTGAGCTATTGAACAAATATACTATAAATGATTAAGGAAGAAGTCTGAGAGAGTGTGTGATTTTTATCTGTATGCATATGAGGAATTTAAAAAGGTAGGGAAGTTCATTAGTTGTTTATGTCCACTGAGAACCCCATTCGTAAAACATGAGCTCTAATTAAAGTGGAAAGAAATGAAATTTAATATACAAAAGAATTTGACTTCAGTTGAAGAAACTCTGGAATGGCGAACCAGGAAGGTGACTTTCAAAACATGGCTTGAGGGAAGGGAAAAATGGGCGGGGGAAATCGGAGGGAGAGATGAACCATGAGAGACTATGGACCTGAGAAACAAACAGGGTTTTAAAGGGGAGGGGGTGGGGGGATGGGTCAGCCCGGTGATGGGTATTAAGGAGGGCACGTACTGCATGGAGCACTGGGTGTTATACGAAAACAATGGATCGTGGATCACTACATCAAAAACTAATGATGTATTGTATGGTGACTAACAGAACATAATAAAAATAAAATAAAATAAAAAAATAATAAAAAAATAAAAATACCTCTGTAGGGTAATTATGGTAATTAAACGTTCCATCTTCACCATTACTGCTGTCTTCTTTGTGAATCAATGTCTCTCCATCTCTAATTCCATTTCCTTAGCTTTATTTACAAATTGTTCCCCTCCAACGATCAAGTATATTCAAATGCCTTAAGGGATGCTATACCCATGCTCCTTTATTACAGTAACAATTTCATTTGATTGGCCCCATTACTCCTACAGGGATGAAATTAAGATGATTAAATAAAACATATAAAGTGAACCATTAAGGTAGTCTATGTGAAGTACATACAGGAAAACTAATAGAGATTTTTGAAACTCACTTTTTTAGGACACAATTTTCTAGTACATAAGGAAAAGGCCATCATAGTCATGTTTTCCAAAGAAATGTCATAATGAAATTTCTTTAGTAAAATAGCTAATGGACTGGTAATTATATACTTTATTGGAATATGCCAGTACTTATCATTAATGTGATCCATAAAGTGAATAATATCTGACTTTATTGAGATTAGAGTAGCAAATGAGCTAACAATGCTTACAAATTAAAATCTAGGCTATAGCACTGACAATGGGGGGGCACCTTATTTTAGAAAGAAGGAAAGTATTGAAACTTTAAAGTGGTTATTTTGTAAATGTGACAGATCATTTTCTCTCCGAGTTGTAGGGCCCATGATCAAGAACGTTGAATCCTGCCATTTCTGCACCAGAGAATCTACTATCAGAGAACCTCCCTGACTTTAGTGAGAAATAAAATGGGAGAGGCTTTCTCAGGAATCCTGATACCCCCCATCCCTACCCCATCATATACTCACCAGTTCCATAAAGTCACACAGGACATTTTTCTCTTGCTTGGAATGTATGTGATGGAGGATGTTCTCACTCCCACAAAATAGATTGTAATCTCTGCACAATTCCTTGCCCAATACCTATATCGCCAACCTCTCTCTTCGCTTTACAAAAGCACAGTGAAATGCAAAAATCTAAGAGAAACATTATTATATAGATAACCTTGAATCCTTCTCAATGTATTCAAGGATAACTCATAAATAAAACCTATTATTTTAAATATTATTTGCAGCAAACCTTATACCTAATCAGTGTGAAAGAACTAATCTGTCATGACACTGTGGGAGAGAACTGATACTAGACCATTGTATAACCAAGTCTGCCATTTGCCTAGTGACTAATTGGAATTGTACATCATTGCCTACAAAAAAACAATGTTATCCTTTCTCTCTCTACTTTGCTTGAATTAAAAAGGGAATCCTTGGGCGCCTGGGTGGCTCAGTCGGTTGAGCGACTGCCTTCGGCTCAGGTCATGATCCTGGAGTCCCTGGATCGAGTCCCGCATTGGGCTCCCTGCTCAGCGGGGAGTCTGCTTCTCCCTCTGACCCTCCTCCCTCTCATGCTCTCTCTATCTCATTCTCTCTCTCAAATAAATAAATAAAAAATAAATAAATAAATAAAAATAAAAAGGGAATCCTTGAGAGAAAAATAGAGGCAATTGTTTTCTCCATGTTTCAAAGATAATACGATGTTTAAGTGTCTGGATGTTGGAGGTCAGACAGACCTGAGTTCCAGCCCTGGCTCTCTACTTGCTAGGTTTGTAATCCTGAGCAAGTTACATAACCCGTTGGAGCTTTGGTTTCTTCATCTATATAATAAGACCCATTAAATAGAGTCAAATCATTAACTGTTATTAGGAGAGTAGCTATTCATCGTTGTCTGGCACATCTTCAGGAGGAATTTGATTATGTAAAAATTCCCTCCTTTCTCCTAATAAATGCATCAACCCTTCTGAATAAATATTTGTAAAAAAACAAAAACAAAACAGAAAAAAACCCCACTATTTTCCGGAAAAGTTACTGTGAGAATTAGTTTCATTCTTTTCAAACATGGTTGTTACATAAACAAATAATTATTTAGATTCAGGGGAACTAAGTTAATTTGTTACAACTAATCAACAAGTCAATCCTGGAGTCTTTGCTCCGTGAAATGAGTCTTGGAGATGAAGGAAGTAGAACTGCCATTCCAGGAAAGATTACCAGCGCAACCCAAGACTAAGACGCATGGTAGTGGATTTCAAACTTGAATGTGCCCCAGAATCGCCAGGAGAGTTTGTTAAGACATGGATTTCTGGGCCTCATCCCTAGAGTTCCTGGTTAAATAGGTTTCAGATAAAGCCCAAGAATTCACTGTTCTAATGGTTTGTAGTTGATTTTGATACTGCTGGCCTGGGACCACACTTTGAGAACCACTGGAACAGGATGATGTACTGGGGGACTGCAGAGACTGTGCTTTGTGACTGATGAAGTAGTGCAATGAGCACGTAGCCAGAGATGGGCCAGAAGAGACAGACAGAACCCAGATCATGGAGCAACTTGGACATCTACTCAGGAGTATAAATTTAGTCCAAGGCCCAATTTACAAGGGTCACTGCTGTAGGAATGGATTGAGGAATAGGAAGCCTGAAGCCTAGTTGGTCAGTTGAGAAGTTGGTGTAACCATCCAAGGGAGAGATGGTAGGGGCTTGAGGTAAGTCAGAGTGGGAACATAGATGAAGTAGACAGAGCTTGATGATGTATGAGGTAAAAGAATGAAAGGAGCCTGGTTTGAAGATGCTCTTCAAGGACTCAATCCATAATAAATTACATAAACTATAATAGTTCTAATTATATGTTAAAAATTGTTTTTGAATTATTTCAGATATTTAAATACATAATAAAATTGAACAGGTTTGAAAAAACTTTAATAGGTTCCAACCAACTACTGACTAGTCTGGCCATCTATATCCATTTAGTGAACAATTACCAAAGTGTAACAATGATAGTTAATGTGCACTCAGTGCTTTCTTTGCACTAGGAAGTCTCCTATGTACCCTACTAAGTATTTTATTTACTTCTCACCACACTCTAGAGTGGGCAGTATGATTAGCCCTACTTTACAGATGAGGAAACCATGGCTCCCAGGTTAAATCATTTCCTGTTTCAGATATCTTTCATGTGCCCCTCCAAATCCACTCTTTCCCACCTGCTTTCTGCCATAGGAAGCTGGCCTGTGTGGACAAGTTTCCAGGTGGGTTTAGCCAATGGGAGAACCTGCCAGGAGACCAGAGGTAGGGAACAAAGTGAGGTCAGGTTTTATTCCCTCCTCACTCATTGTCTCACATGGGCTATGTTCCTCAACAAAGTTGTCACAGATCCTCTGAAAGTGACCCTGTCTACACAGCTTTCTCCCTCCTGGTTCCAGGAACTAATTTTTCTCCTCTTCCTTTCATGTTTAAAAGAAGTAACACCTCTTCTGTTTCTATGACTAGGGCACTGCACTAATCATTATAGTTTTCTTACAAATTGCTTACACTTTTATATTCATCCCTTTATGACATTTCCATTAAATTATCCTATGTTGAACAATCAAGGAATACTGGGAAAGGGTACAGGAGGCAGGGATTCAAAATCCCACAGTCTGACTCTAAGCACCAAGCCCCTAGAGCCTGAGGAAGTCGGGGACAGGAGGTGGGGAAGGATTCGAGCAGTGTCTCTTCTCCTGTATTTTGGAACTGAGTGCAGACAAAGGCAAAGAATAACCATCTAGTTAAATAGATTTCTGCAAATCAAGAAAAGCTGAGTCTGAAAAGAGATTAGTGAAAAATCTATTCTTTGGCCTCTTGACCAGTTCAACGTAATTGGGAAAGAAAAGAAGGCTCTCTACCCGGCCCTCAACATCTTTATATGACAGCAACAGTCTGTTTAAAGAGTGCCACCATTATGAAGATACTAAGTGGCAACCCTTGGTTTTCTCGATCTCACACCTCACTCCAGTGCTTGCCTCTTCCATCAGCAAGACAAGTAAATAGTGTGGTGAGCCAAATGACACAGAATGGAGTCAAAGCTTCTGTGAAGTTTCTGAAGGGGCTGTGTAAAACTAACAACCTTATATGTGATGTAGGTGACCATTTTTTAATGGGTGATAGAGGAGGAGAAGCACCGTTCTGGACAAAAGCTTTTTATTCTCTCATATTCATATCCTCTTCGGTTAAAAGAACTCATTTTCTTGCAATGTGTGGTATCATGTTCCTGGTTATAGAGTGTCATATATACAGTTATGTGTAACTAAAGTTAATATACATGAAATCTTCAGAAAACAGATGGATGTTCAACTTTCCAAAATGGATTAGAATTTTGTTAATCAGAGTTCAGAAGAGTACAGTCACAACTAAGATACCAGTTCCATCGGCTTGTGATGGTCTCCTTAACAATGTAACATGTCCCATATCCCTGTCCTAACCATAGATAGGTAAGTTTCAGTTATGCAGCCCCCATTTTACATTTCAATATATTAGTTCCTTAGTCCGGAAACCGAAAGCTATGGAGATGTTGCCATAAAATTCAATGTTAGATATTGAAAATAAACATGCTGATGTGACCACCATTGAGAAAATTATAAAAGACTTGAGAAAAGGAGAATAAGTGAAAGTTACTAGAAGTAGCAGACCTCGTTTTTCTAGGAAAGTTGTAAAGTGCCAATAAATATATATACAGTACAAAAGAAGTTTAAAAATTTAGAACTCAAAAGAGCAATTCACTTATCAAGACCTGATTTCCTAATGAATTACAACATTCAGCATATTTCATTTATGTACACAAAATAACGTGCAATTTCCTATAAAACCTCTGTGATAATCACATTCAATACACATATGGTCAAAACAGTTCAATTTCTTATTCCAGAAAGAATCTTATTAAATTAGAAATGAGTAATGTATCAATGCAATGTATAAAAGCTAGATCTCTTGACTCTAAGCCCAGGTTATCACTCTAGCAAATTTCTATTCTAACAAATCACACAGAAACTATTAAGAAAATGTCTTAGTTCCCATATCCCCACCCAACTTTCTGCTTTTCCCTTGGCTTTAATCAAGTGAATCTATTCCAGGTCATTCCCATATGCCGCTGATTTAAGCGGACTGCACCCTTGCATGGGACTTTCATTGCTGCCCTCGATGTGATCAATTCAGTCCCCACAGCCAAATTGATCATGCAGCAACAGACATCCATCTTTCAGACAGCTACTTTTAACAATCCCAACATGCCTCTGTCTATTTGCTTTCCTCCACAGACAAGTTTAGCCCTCACCTTGGGCAGGCTTTCCCACATTAGAGAGAATGACACAGATGCCCATAAATTCTAAGAATATCCACCACGTTTATAATCACAAACATGGCAAATGAGGGGAGGTAGGGGAACAAAATTGTGAAAATAGTAAGTAAACCAAATCTAGTCTCCAAAACAAGTAACTTTTTTTCTGTAATATTTCTAAGGTGTATTTGTGTTTTAGAAATAATATTTACTGTACCCTCTTATACCCTCTTATGAGCAAGACACTGCTCTAAGTTTGTTGGGGTTTTTTTTTATTTACTATCTCATTCAGTCTTCTCAACATCCCAAGTTTTGTTTTGTTTTCTATTATTTCACTCAGTCCACTTGGCATCCTACAAAGTAAGTACTATTAACACCAGTTTATAATGAGGCTATGTGAAGTTAAATAAAGTCACATAACAAGTGTCTAAGTCAGGATTCAAACCCACATCTGAAAGTTTCTAGAGTAACACTGGATTTTAGTACCACAAACTTTTCCAGCCATAGCTAAGGTCATGACCACTCCCCATTCTGGTGATATACATGTCACCCTTTGTGTCTCATTTTACTAGTATTCTCAACCCCAACTCCTACTAAACCTTAAAAAAAGGTTGAAATTTATTCCAAATTATAAATAATGGGAAGGAGCTTAAATGATTAACAAGAATAAAAATTTTAAGGCAAAATTAAATCTGAAGTGAAGCATGGGTAGAGAGATTTAATGGAGGCAAGGGGGATTTCCTTGAACTCTTAAAGTGACCCAGTGATTGTCACCTTCTCTGGGAACACTGGCAGATGATGTGAGTATGGGGACAAGTAAAAAAAGTCATCATGAAGGGCAGGTGATTAATATTATCTCAGAAAGGGCAGAGATAGTCAATGCATGTTTGACTCAGCACTTCACCCCTTAAATATTAAACCACTAACTCTTTTCAAAAATGTGGATTTGGGGGGAGGCGTCTGGTTAAATATGGAGGAATAAACACAAATCTATTTCCACCCAGTCCTTTAATATTACCAAAATGAAAGGAGAAATAAAAGTAGTATAAACCCTCAATGGTAAAACAAAAAAAGAAACAAACACAAAAACTGAAAAAGAGACAATAGAAATGAAGGAAAGAATATGGATAAAAATTTTGTAGGTAGAAAGTTGATGAAGGAGAGGTTACTATCTTAGCTGAGAAGAGAAAGCTAAACTCTTTCAGAGTTTATAGAAATCAATAATGATGAGGCAAAATATATATCCCTCAGACCTCAAGACTCAGATTTGGGGCATAGTGTTCCTTGAAATGTCAGGGCAGGGCTTAGGGCTGAAGACAGGAGAGTTGGTGGAAAGGCTTCATAAAAAGAAGTTAGACCCAGATTTCTTCCCACAACTTTTGCAATTAGGCAAATATCCCTCCCCAACTTTCAAAGACTAGAATAGTTTTTTTTATTCTCTCAAGAAAATGACCAGAGAATTTGAACTCATGTTCCCCTTGGGATGGGGCCATGTGAGTTACTAAAGAGAAAGCAGGGAATTAAATGAAAATCTCAGTAGTTTCATACTGGAACTCCCAGCTCCATTCCCATACCTCTGCTCACAGACCACTGGTAACCCAGGGTATATCTACTGCTTGAGGATTTGTCTCTAAAAAATTTCAGAGGAAACCTGCAATTAGTAACATAGAGGATGGTTTCTGAATGCAAAAAGCTAGTCTCGAATGCAGTCCCTCAGCTGAGAAGCCACGCACAGCTTTTAAATGTCTCATTCTCTAAAGGAACAAAGAGCAAATAGTAAGGGCAACAGCAGTTTGAAGGTAAAACAACTTGAAGAAATCTTTCTATATGGGAGACAAAGGAGGGAGAATGGAATTTAGAAGAAACAGAGACAGCACAAGGGACAAAAAATAATTTCAATCAGGAAAGTATTTAAAAATATATCCATAGAAAGAAAGAAGAGATTGCATCCATAAAAGCACAAACAGGATGCAAATGGGATACAAAGATGTAAAAAATTTTATAGCTCTTGGAGAAAAAATATCAATGAAGGAGTAGAACAAACATCCAAGAAAACTTCAGGGAAAGTGGGATGAAAAGCAAACAGATGGACAATGAAAGAGAACAAAAAAAAAAAACAACCTGGGAAATTCAAATGTTAACTCAAGAGGTCAATCATCACAGCAATAGTTTCATAGAGAATGAAAAAAATTAAAATGAGGAAATTATCAAATTAACTCAGGGAATTTTCACAGTCTGGAAAAAATTATTCTCCAGGCTGAAAGAGTTCCCCAAATTACCATATCTGTAAATAAAAAAGACACACTCCAAGGCCCATCACAATGAAATTACAACCTCTGGAGATAAATGAAATTCCTGAAAGCTCCCAGGAAGGAAATTTAAGTCATATCCAAAGAATAGGGACCAGAATGGCACCTGACTTCTCATCAGCAGAACTAGAATCTAGAGGTACTAGTGGAGAAGCACCTTCAAAGTTCTGAGGGAAAATGATTTCACTCTAGAATTTTGTATAATAAATCATGTAGAACAACAATATTTTCTGATATTCAAGACCTAGAAAAATTTATACACTCCATTTCTGTACTCTCTTGGAAAAGTGCTGTAGATATGCCACAGCAAAATGAAATAGTAAACTAAAATAATAAATTAAGGTAATAATAACAATAATAGCAATAATAGTAATAATAGACACATGCAATCTAAGTAAGGTAATGAAAGAACCTAATGGGAAAGACAGCGTGAAGTGTGAGAAATCCGCAGATGACTAAGGTGCAAATTAGTCACAAAAAGAGCTGTGAGAGGGGGTAACTTGGCTGTGAGCATGGAGTGGGGGGGGGGGTGCTGTTTGAGATTTTAAAAACAGTAGAAATATACATGTGACAAAGAGTAATGGCATTTGAAAAACATGTAAAAACAGGATAAAATTTTTAAATGAGGAAATTAATAAAATCAAAGAATACAACTCGTAAAAGAAAGGAAATAACCATTATGGTACACTACTTGGCTCACAGTGAACAAGATTTATATAAGCATAATAATATAATCACTAACCTCTAATAGAAACAGACATATATACAACATACAGTTATTATATTAATAATACATATAATAATAACATAATTCATATTATTAATATAATAATTATTGTATTGATATATATACATTTTTATATATGCATATAAACTGTGTGGTAAAATAAGGGAGGTGGGTATAAGAAAGCTAAATATTCAACCATGATAAGAGGAAAGCAGTAGAAAATAGTGGTTGTGGTATAATAAAAAATATACATATTTGGTGTTTGTCCTTGGTTCCTGGCATGGAGCTTCAAAAGCCTTTGGAATTTTCTAAGTGATAGGAGTATGTCTTGTTATTCATAAAGAGCCCTTTCCAACATATGTGAGTTTATGCTAATGAGATGGGATCCCTAAATAACTTCATGATGTGGGTTGGTCAGCAGAAAAAAAACAAATAACTGGAGCATTGGAAGTTTCAGGCTCATCTCCCAACCTCCAGAGATTGAGTTCAACCATATAACCAATGATACTAATCAATCATGCCTATATTAGGAAACCCTGAATAAAAACTCTGGACAATGAGGATCAGGGAGTTTCCATTTGGTGACATCAGTGTGCTGGGAGGATGGCATGTGCACATTCCACTGGGAGAGGCATGGAAGCTCTGGGTCCTTCCCCCTCCCCCACCCAAGACCTTGCCTTATGCATCTCGTCCATTTGGCTGTTCCTGAGCTGTATCCTTTATAATAAAACTGTAATTGAAAGTATAGTGCTTTCAGCAAGTTCTGTGAGTTGTGTAACCAACCAAATTTTTTAACCTGAAGGGGGCTTGTGAAGAGCCCCAAATTTGTAGTCAGCCAGGAAGAACTGTAGGTGGCTTGGGGACATGTAGGACTGCAGCCGGCATCTGAAATGGGGAAAGTCATCCATGTCTGGACCTCTCAACCTGTGGGGTCTGTACTAACTCCAAATTTAATTGAATTGTGAGACACTAAGTTCCTGTCAGAGAATTAGATGTTGCAATGCAGTGGCCAAACAAAATGTTTAGAAATATGAAAGTTAGTACCAAAAGAATAAGCTAAAGTGGTTCAAAGTTATTTTCTCTAGACAGCCAAATTAAAGGGTAGAAATGAGTGGGCAGGTGTTTCTTTATTTCTTAAAATCTTTCAAATTTCTTTATCATGTTCATGTATTACATTGATGAAAATTAAATTTTATTAAATAAGAATTAATTCATTTTTAAGAGGTGAGAGTATCATTTTATTTTATTATTCACTAAGTTCTCCAAATCATAATGCCCATTACTTAGTCATTCATTCATTCATTCATTTGTCCCATATTTATTAATTATGTGACATTCTGTGCCCAGTGGTGAATAAAAAGACTTTTGGAATGTGTATTTTGACTGAGAAGAGCTACATGAAAAATGTGAGAGACAGGGTGCCTGGGTGGCTCAGTTTGTTAAGTGTCCACCTCTTGATTTTGACTCAGGTCATGATCTCAGGGTCGTGGGATCGAGCCCTGTGTCAGGCTCCATGCTCACTGGGGAGTCTGCCGGAGATTCTCTCCCTCTGCCCCTTCCCCCACCCACGTTCCCTCTCTCTCTCAAATAAATAAATAAATCTTTTTTTAAAAAAAAAGAAAAATGTGAGAGAATAAATGCAGAGCAATATACTTTATAATATTTTTTAAAAATTCATTATCATCATTCTCATCAACTAGTAGAAATAGGCATTTTTTACTGGGCAAGTTTGCATGACATATATTGACATAACATGATTAAGTATAGGATACAATTTTCATTGTACAGATTATCAGTTATTATTACACCAAACTCCTAAAAATCATCAAAATAATACAAAATTACCATAGTATGTGTGGAAAATCATTTTGTGAGTACATAACATAGGAAAATGCATGTTTTATAAAGAAGTGAACTCAAGATGTTTTATCTTCATACCTCACTTCCTGTTTGGCAATCACATTTTAGTTTAATATTGGAGTTGTGATCTGAGCTACAGTTTGTTTTGATGGTCTCCAAAATCATTGATTTTGGCCTTGTCTTATGCAGGGTTCAAGGTTTTACTTGAGTCAAATTTAGATTGGTTTCCTTTTTATCTATTTGAATGTCAATTTATTACTTTTACTTTCCAGAAAGAATTATAAATGTGTTTTCTTCACTATCTAAATTCCCAGAAGAGATATAACTCTGCCTTGGCAGGGCTGAAACCCCCTAGTCCCAAAGCCCTCCTACCCCATTGAAACAGTGGCGTTAATTATGCACTTCTTTATTAACTTGAGGTTTCTTAGGCAAGCATCATTACATCAGTATAGAATACACACTGAAACATTTAACAACAGAAAGCAGGATTTCACTGAGACATAATCAGATAACGAAACCAGTATGTTAGTCCAATGAATTCTATAAAATCATCTTAGTTGCACCCAGTGAGAGATGGGGTCCAGTGGGGTCTAGGGCTGGGGTGGGAAGTGTGGCAACATTTAACACTGAGAAACTGGTAATGACATTACCCCTACAGCCAGATGAACCTCATTCTTTCAGGGTCCTCTCCCCCTCTTTATTTGCTTTCTCTCTGTCATTTTATTCTTCCTAATTTCCCAACACTCCTATTTTCCCCCATACCTTTATCCTGCCAAATATTCTCATTTAGCTTGTATTATGTGTCAGAGCTGATAAGCAGTATATATGTGTTAACTCATTAATCCTCACTACAACCCTGTAGTGGGTTACTGATGGGTGTTACTGATATTTCCATTATACTGATAAAGAAACTGAGACACAAGATGAACTCCCCAAATTCACATACCTAAAAAATCCTACATTCTTCATTGCTACTTATATACTGCTTCCGAAGCCAGATGCTCTAGGGAGCCCTTGTCAACTCCCACCCCCGTATATACACAAGTCGTTCTGCATCTGGTGACTCTTTAAGCCCAACAAATTCCAGCTTTCAACTAGTTCACCCAAATGGGTCAGTCTGTTGCCTGCAATGCAGTTGTCAGTTTTCCAATTTGCCTTTTGGATTCTGAGGCCACGTCTACCTTCCAAAGCAATGTGGAGGGTTGTTACAGACAAATAAAAGGCAAATGTCAGATTTTCTGGATCTGGATTTACCCACGTGACATGGCTGTTTTGGTTTTAGCCTTAGGGAGCCTTTTTCCTAAAGCTTACCTGTGCTTTATAAGATGGTGTGGGCAGACTGTTGCTCCTAAAATGAGGAATAATTCCTGCCTATTAGCAAGTGAGTTTGCCTCCAGGAAACCACTGAACGTCAGTACAAATCAGAAGAGTTTCGGCAGGGGCCTAAATTAACCTGCGGGAGCCTTTCAGAGCTGCAAGCAGTATTACTCCCAAGCACAGCAAGGTCAGCCCCGTCACGATTTGGGCTCTGCTTCTAAAGTAGGAATGATTTTTGAAAGAGGACTCACCTGTTGCTTTATGGTGTGGAGAAGAAAAAGAAATTAAGAAAATGTGACTAATCAAGTGCTAGAAGACTTGAAAACAGAAGTTTTCTGATTAGGAATGCAAAGCTGGGATCATGTCTTCTATTTGTCAAAATGGAGAACATAAAATCCTGCTAACCTATTCAGCTAGCTAAAAGGTTTCCATGACAACTGTGGGAACTTGGAACATTCAGTACTCTTGTCTTCAAAAATAACCTTTCCGTATAGGCAAGAGATTGTTAAAAGCACTAACCCACTTCACCTCTCCAGTCCAAGGTAACTACCTGACCATTATGTTGGTCTCATCCTACCCTGGAAAAACTTCAAATGGTCTGTTTATTCTACAGTGTAGGAATAAAAATTCAGATGACTAGCCCACTATAAACTGTGTTTAATCTCAGCAGGTTTTAGCCCTTTTTACTTTGTGCACTCATTAGTTTTTCCAGAGGAAAGAGAACTTACTTCTATGCAAGGAATTATAGATATAAAGGTTGTTTCTTCTCTCCTTTTAAAGCCAATCAAGTTGAAAATAGAAAATACAGTTATCTCTTACAAAAATTTTTCCCTGAAATGCTGGCAGCACATGTTCATGGTAGATAATATAGGAAATACAGAAAACGCTAAGGAAAAAAAAAAAACAGAATCCATTATCTCACAACCCAGAGAGCCTAACCATTGTTAAAATTTTTAAATATCCTCTTCTAGTGTTTAAATATCTCTTTCATTAGTTCATTTTTTTAACTGAACCCATTCCTTATGTTTGACCCACCCACAGAGATAAGCTTGGATAATGGAGGGTTTGTTGCAAAAAAGACAAAACAAAAAGATACATAGTAGATAATCACCTGGGTAGCAGTGCCCCTAAGACTGACTTTGTGAAGAACCAAAACATAGCTTTATAAATACTCAGTATAATTAACCTACCTCATTTGTGCATTGGTGTTCATATTTCCCCAGAAAGAGGTTCTAATTGGTCTGTTGGCCATCATCCAATATGGAGCTACTCTTTTCCTGGTTTACTCAATCCTTGCTGAGGTCACAAGTTTAGTTTCAGGTATGCAGAACCCCAGAAACTTAACCGGGCCATTTCAGCCTTCCTTGTGCAAAGGTAGTCTCAAAGGCTCGTTACTAGCATATCTTATACACAGTTTTATATGTTTTGTTCCCCTAAGATTCTTCATCTATGGCATTTCAGAAGTGGGAGAGTAGAACTGGTTGACCCCAAGTGCAAGCAATGGTGGGGGTGGAGGGGTAGGCAGCATTATAGAGAAATTAAAAGCGATAATTAATAAATAAAAGCTACTGAAATTCAGCCTGCTTTATATTATCACAATGTTCCCACAAGTCTAAACATTAAGGATAAAACACTCCTCCAAAAATATTTTTTGTTGTTCTAATTCCTAAACAATTAGTGAAGACACTGATGGTTTTACTAAAATAATACATATTTAAGCTTCAAATTAGCACACTTTAGTTACTTACACTATAATCAACCTTGTAATCTATGTGGGAGTTAATTCAAAGGACTCTCAGTGTGGTCCATGACAAAGGGAATTAATGTTCCTCTCCTCTCAAAAGCAAATTTCATAGGGTTCAGAATCACTGAAGCTCACTTTGGGCCCAGTTCATTTATTCAGCTCCTATGTCCTGTTCATTTTTGCACTTAGCCAGTAAATTTGAAATAAATAATGGTAGCATAGTGGTTGTAAAGATAAATGAACAGAACTTGAGTTACTTCAATTTTATCATTCTAGGTGCAAATCATTCTCTGAAATGGGGAATTCAGTCTGTTGGAAGTATTTCTCCATGTGCTTTTCCTTCCTTCCTTCCCCCCAAAATACATACTTTAAAATATTAATTTATTCATTTTTTCCTTTTTTATACTGTAATATTTATTTTTTAAATGTATTTTAGTCTATTTTCTTTATTGGCATAAAATCCTATAAAAAGTTCAAGATTAGAATTTTACTATCCATGTTTCTTTTCTGATTACTGTTATCGTTCATTACATTTCACAATTATTACTGAAAATAATTTTGTCCTATACAAGAGGAAAAGGTATTTAAAGTGATTCATTCCAGATGCCAAATACTCTAGATATTCCATTGTCTATCATATTTTAAGCATTTAATGATACTAACTTCTCATTATAAACTATTATCCAGAGACATCAAAATTTACTTAATTATTAATCTATTGTTGGACAATTTGTTTCCAGGTTTTGTTATTATAAATAGTGCTATATTGATAGCTCTGTACACATTCTTTTTCTGTACGCATTTTATTCCTACTTTCTGACTTTGCCTCCATCTAATTTTATGGGACTGCTTATAGGCAATAAACAGAGCCAAAAAACAGGACAAAAGCACCACAATTGATTATCCACAGACTAGATGATGTGAATCATCACTGCAGTGAACTCTAGCTTATTCGATAGTTAATTATCCACAAACTGAGTATCAATAATTTATATGACCTACCTACAGCATCCTAGTA
Organism: Neomonachus schauinslandi; assembly: GCF_002201575.2. Lineage (NCBI taxonomy): Eukaryota > Metazoa > Chordata > Mammalia > Carnivora > Phocidae > Neomonachus > Neomonachus schauinslandi. Next base: position 164,631,556 of record NC_058404.1, on the reverse strand, counting down.
AAAACAAGAATTAAAAAAAATCTTATGGTTCATTGTCTTTAAAAAGTCTTAAGAATCTCCCCTTTTTTATATGCATCTATTATTTATGTGCAGTATACTTGAATATTTCCATCTATCATGTTACGCAGCTTTGCAGAATAAAATCCTCCCAGGCAGCTCCTAGTCATCTGGGGCATCCTAATCTGCTATATTTATTCATGTTTCGATGCACATGCTAAATAAGAAATTGGCAAGATGATGCAAGGGGCTATGGATATTCAGCTTTGTTCTTAAGCTTGGAGTCAAGCAACATTTCTCTGGATAGTTTACTTCCTACCAAACTGTGTGCAGAATATAAGGAGAATCTGATTTACACCCACACCGAGGAAGGGGCTCTGCCCTAAAATCACAATGCAATATATTCGGGAGAGGATTGTTCTGTGAGAGACAAGGCAAAGCCATGTTAAGACTTTGGCTCTAGTGCCAGACTACCTGAGTTTGAATCCCAATGGCTGGTTGGGTGACCTTGGGCTAGTCAGGGGCTGAACTGGGCTCCGGGATAAAAGAATAAACAAATTATAGTCCCTGTACGCATGGAAATTTACAGTTTAGAGAGAGTCAGATAATTAAAAAGGTGACTATATCAAAAGAATACAGATCAGGACCTCCCACCCAGCCTCAGGATGTCTTGTTAGTTATTATTATATTATTATTGAAATTGATGTTACCTCCCATAGAAGAATAAATTTCTTTGAAAGTAGACCATACAAACAGACACACACACACACACACACACACACACACACACACACACACTGAAGGTGGATTTTCTCTCTCTCTCTTTCAATAGATAATTACAGATAAAGATACATGTGTACATGTATATCTGTATGTGTATATGTATATCTATAAATGTACATATATATACCCTGAAGATAGATTCTCTCTACACATACATATACACATTTACATACATACCTAAATATACTTTTCCTTCAGGAAAAATGAAGGGGTGCTCCCTCCACCCCCCTCTATTCTTCAGCCTTCTTCTTCATAATTCTTTTCCTTGCTTAACCAATGGTAACTGACTCAAATCCAAATTCTACTTACTGCCAGTTTTCTGACCTTCTCCAAAATTACTTACATTCAATAAACCTCAGTTTATTTATCTGTAAAATGAAAATTAAAAGCAGTATCATCTCATAAGGATTTTATGCAGATTGTAAGCAATAATGTATGTAAAATGTTAAACATAGTACCAGGAACATAGTTAAGAATTCAATTAACTAGTTAGTTGCTTTTACAATTAGTACTCAGTCAATATAAGAATCATCTATAGTCTCAGAGCTCATTATTATTACTCCCCTCTGGGATCTTATCATTATTAGAGAACATTTACTGAACGCCTATAGGGAATATAAAATTATCTATGCATGGAAGGGATTATTTTCTATGGCTGTATATGAACTATTAGATACAGCAGGCTGGTTCCAGATACCATATGTTGTCCAGATAAGCATTCCTTTATCCACACACTTTTACCACCCCCTATAAGTGTCACATGACCCCAGTGCTCAATTCCAGCCCGGGAGAAGGATGCTGCTCCCACAAGTAAGCCACATGGAGGGCTGAGCAATGTCTTAGGCACATCAACAGGTGAAATTTTCACCAATAGGCCATGAGAAGAACTGAAAGCATGGACTTTGTTCATGCCCATTCACAAGATCAATGGTATCTCCTCCCCAGTGCTGTTGGCCAAGTATATTTGGAGATCTTTCCTTTCAGACTTAGCTACTATCTAAATGCCCATGCCCATTCAGCTAAAGGAGATTGCTTTTTCAGTTTAGGGAAAATGGTTAGCAACTGGATTAAGTCTGTTTTCAAATCATTTTGATGTCACACTTGAAATAAAGCCTTTGAAAAGTCCAAGAGCTGATATGTTGACAGCTCTGTTCTCTGAATCTATTTTGACAACTTCTTTTTAAGTCAATGAGTGGTTCACATCCAGCTACTTGGGCAAAGGAGTGAGGGAGGACTTCAGGGTACAATTTAATGAAGCACAGAAGGAGAAAAGCCACAAAGTCTCCAACTTACACATTTATTTCCTCTCTACCTCTACAGCAAACATCTCTGCATCTTAGCCTTGGTAAGAGAGTAACAGAGAAGCTAGTGCTCCAGAGTAGTCTAGCTCTCTGTAACATCCCATCCCTAGTCCAACTGTAAATGCAGTGCTTAAATAACACCTTAGTGCTGAGGCAGGGAAGAAGGAAAGGGTTAGATGAGGAAAGGCAGTCTTTAGTACTGGCTAAGATCATATACTGTGGAATCAAAAAGACCTGGGTTCTTATCCTCCTTCAGCCACTTACGAGCTTAGTGACTTTAGGCAAACTACTCAACCTCTCTGAGCCATGGCTTCTTCAATTGATAAAGTGGTTGATGATGATGATGATGATAGTTCTGACTTCACAGGGTTCTTTTGGGAACTAAAAAATGATAAAGTTTTGGCATAAGAAAGCGATCAGTAGATGTTAGCTTCTGCTACTCTTAAGGGAGATGCATGGAGAGCAGTATAGTCAAGAAAACTTTATCATATCTGTCTTCTGCTGTGCCAAGCCTGTGTTATTAGGTTTCCAAGATCAGGAAACCACTAGGTGCCTTGTCTGATGTTAGCAACTCATTTTTGTTGTACAAAATTCATATTTGCAGGCCTCCCAGAAACTGTTGTAGAATGAAGCACATAAAAGATTCATGCACATTCTGCAGTTACCTCCTGGATAACACTTCTCAGGGGATTGATTAAGGAATTTAATTTAAACCAACAGAACCAGTAATATTTCTGCTGATCCCTTGTGTAACTGTGTTAGTGAACATAAATATACATGGACAGGCTTTGGGTATTCTGTGATTCTTACAATTATCTAGTTCAAAGGAAAGCAAACTGATTACCATATGCATGAAACCGAGAAAGAGAGTTCTGTTCTGTGTCAGCAGGAGGAGGAAAGGTGGTTTTGAAATATGAATGTCTTGCCACTTTTATTTGTTGTGTTTTCAATGTTTGTATAGAGAAAATAATTGCCAAAATATGACATGTAGAAGCAAATTGAGTGTGTATTTTTCTTCTCAAGATGCTGTGTTCAAACTTTGACCAAAAGTAATGCTATCTAACATAACTCCTGCAATATGCACATCCAAGTGATTAAAGTCTAAGAAATAAGGGGTCAGAATCCTTTTTTAATATTTGATTATCATGATATACTTTAACAACTATGTCTAGCATTATATTGAACAGCAAAGAGTTCATCTGTTTCAATATCTTTCACAGAAGCTCAATATATAAAATAAATAAAAAGCAGAAATTCTCTGGTTAAAGTGTAGGTTAGATGTCTAAAAATCCGACCTTGTAGCCTCGTCATCAGTCCCCAGAAATAACCACTGAATGACCCTGTTTCATCCCCAAACTCAAAAGAACATAGCTTAAAACAACTTGTTTGATGCATTACTCTTTATTATATACACTTTCACGGTCTTTCATTTTATTCTCACAAAAGTCCTGTGATGTAAATCTTAACACCCTTGTTTTACAGATCAAGAAACCAAGATTCAGAATGGAAATAATTGCTAATATCACTCTGTTTATGAGTGCTAGCATTTGGACTCAAACCCAAATCTTCTTGCTCTAAAGCAGCGTTTCTTAATTTTGGCACCACTGATATCTTCAGACTGATTATCATGGTTCTGTGGGGCTATCCTGCACATCAGGGGATATTTCATTGTATCTTTTTGGCCTCCACCCACTAGACCAAGTAGTATTCCACCCCTGTAATGACAATCAAAAGTGTTTCCAGACATTACCCGAGGGCCCATGGAGTGGGATGGGGGACAAAATGGCCCTGGGTGGAGAACCAGAGCTCTAAAATCAGGGTTCTTAACCTGGTATCCGTGGATCCCCAAAAAGGCTCATGGATAGGATTCTACTGATTCTTGAACTTGGATGGGAAGGACTTACATCTTTATTTTTACTAAACTCTGTTAGAAATTGAACATTTCTGGGGTGCCTGTGTGGTTCAGTCCTTAAGCATCTGCCTTCGGCTCAGGTCATGATCCCAGGGTCCGGGGATCGAGCCCCACATCGGGCTCCCTGCTCAGCGGAGAGCCTGCTTCTCCCTCTCCCACTCTCCCTGCTTGTGTTCCCTCTGTCGCTGTGTCTCTCTCTGTCAAATAAATAAATAAAATCTTTTTCAAAAAAGAGATTGAACATTTCTTTCTATGATAAATGTAAGCAATTAGACCTTAGCAGAATTATCAGTACTTGTGACCTATAACCAATAGAAAGTACCAATGTACCAAATTTTCTCTCTAATTTCAGTTATCTCAGGTACTTCAAAACATCATTGAAAAATAAGGCAAATGACTCTAATTACTACTTCAAAAATAATTATGGTAGCTAGTTGATGCACTGTCCAATCTTACTTAAGACATTACTAAAGAGGCATACATACTACTATATTATATTTTTTAGGCTTCTATACATATGTTCTTTTGTTGTTGTTTTAAGTTTTTATTTAAATTTCAGTTAGTTAATATACACTGTAATATTAGTTTCAGGTGTAGAATTTAGTGATTCATCATTTACATACAACACCCAGTGCTCATCACGAATGCACTCATCACCCATTTAACCCATCCTCCCACCCACCTCCCCTCCAGCAACCCTCAGTTTGTTTTGAATAGTTAAGAGTCTCTTTTATGGTTTGCCTCTCTCTTTTTTTCCTCCATGTTCATCTATTTTGTTTCTTAAACTCCATATATGAGTGAAATAATATGGTATTTGTCATCCCCTGACTGACTTATTTCACTTAGCATAATACAGTCTACCTTCATCCGCGTCATTGCAAATGGCAATATTTCATTCCTTTTTTATAGCTGAGTAATATTCCATTATATATATATATATATATTCCATTATATATATATGTATATATATAATGGAATGGATATATATATATATCACCACTTCTTTATCCTTTCATCAGTTGATGTACATTTGAACTCTTTTCATAATATGGCTATGTTGATAATTCTGCTATAAACATTAGGGTGTATGTGTCCCAATCAGTATTTTTGTATCTAAAAGGCAACCTTCAGAATAGGAGGAGAAGGTATTTGCAAATGACATATCTGATAAAGGGTTAGAATCCAAAATATATAAAGAACTTATAAAATGCAACACCCAAAAAAACAAATAATCCAATTAAAAGTGGGCACGAATAGACTTTTTTCCAAAGAAGACATCCAGATGGCCATCAGACAAATAAAAAGATGCTCAACAGCACTCATCATCAGGGAAATATAAATCAAAACTACATTGAGATATCACCTCACGCATCTCAGAATGGCTAAAATTAACAACACAAGAGACAACAGGTGTTGACAAGGATGCAGAGAAAGGGGAACCATCTTACACTGTTGGTGGGAATGCAAACTGGTGCAGCCACTCTGGAGAACAGTATGGAGGTTCCTCAAAAAGTTAAAAATAGAACTACCCTATGATCATTGCACTACTAGGTATTTACCCAAAGAATACAAAAATACTACATTATATTTCTTAAATTTTGTTAACTCTATTTCAAAATAATTGTTTTCCTGTGTAATCTTTTCTTTATTTTTTTTGCATCTGTACACTTTCTGAGAAGGTGTCCATAGGTTTAACTTGACTGTGGAAGGGGTCCATGGCATAAAAAGTCTACAAAACTCTATTCTAAAGCTTCTGCATCTTACCACCTTATCCTTTGGGAGGCAAGTGGTAAGGTTGTGTAGTGGCTCTTTTCCACCTGCCTTCAAATTACTTAACCAGATTAAATAATTCTCTACACCTCAGTTTCTGCATCTGTAAAATGAGAATAATACTAGTACATGCCTCATATAGGCTTTCATAAGGTTAAGTGCTTAGTACAGTACCTGGCACATAGTAAGAACTTAATAACAGGAAGTTACTATTTTTACTGCTTTAGTGTCTTATAATATGGCCTCTGTTCAGATATAATTGTCTATTAAGTATTTTGCCAATAGCAGTGGCACTGATGATGCATAGAAATCTCTGAAACATATGCCAGGGAATATAAAATACTTATATTTGTCTCTCTCCCGGCTATTCCTGGTTAGCATTTTCCATTTATAGAGGATATATAAGAAATTCATTTCCTTGAAGAGGGATTTGAAAGTGCTCAAAATTCCATTTGTTCCTAGACACAGTGAGGACAGAAACAGCATTTATCTCACAGTGCTGCACTCAATGGGTGAGAGGCAGTAGGAGCTATGACAACAGAAGTAAACTGGGAATCAGTGGACTGGGTGGAGCGTCAATTCCCAGGTTTCTGCCTTTTGCCTGCCCCTCCATGCCAATTACCAGCAGACCCCTGCTGATCACACTTTCCATCCCTGCTCAATTCTCACTTGAAAGAATTTCTTTTCTCATGTGATGCCAATTCATGATAAATGCTCACATAGGCATAACGATTTCGATTGCCAGACCATCTGCCTACTGGATATTTTACTGTGGTTTATAGAGCCAAGTGCTTCACCAGTTGCCCTGTTTCTAAGGAAACAAGCTATAGTGACAATTCGTGACTTAGATGAACTGTCTCACTGCTCATTAAAGATGGCCTCTGGGGGTCAGCAAGCACAAGCTGTACTTGTGTTCCTGCAGCCAGAGTGCTGGGTACTATACTGCTCATTTTCATTGTTCTTATTTGCATCTTCTCTTCTGAGTCACTTGGGGAACTAAATTGAAGTGTGATCTGAGCATAGAAGTGTTTAGTCCATCCTCTTGTCTCTGGGATGTTTGTATGGGATGAATGGATGGATGGATCCAATCATTTAGTCAATTAGTCAACAAACAAATATTGAGTGTTTGATTATCAGGTCAATTTCAGGATAAAGTCCAAGTTTCTTAGGTTAGTAAATAAACAAACAAAATCCAATGATGTTCAAACCAGAGCCACTCATTAATAGGAGAAATCAATTTAGTGGTTGGTGACAAATTTTATAAATGAATAGAATAGGACGGAGTAGAGCAAAGCTATTTCTATATATTTTTTAAAGATTTATTTATTTGAAAGAGAGAGAAAGAGAGCACGGGGGGAGGGGCAGAGGGAAAGAGAGAGAAAGAGAATCTCGAGCAGACTCTTCCTTGAGTATGGAGCCCAACGTGGGGCTCGATCTCAAAACCCTGAGATCATGACCTTAGCCGAAATCAAGAGTTGGACGCTTAACCACCTGAGCCGCCCAAGAGCCCCAATTTCTAAATATTAAGGATAAGTGATGCTTCATGAAACTTTATTTAAATATTTTTTGTGTGTTGTATTGAGTTGAATGTATCTCTTTTTTATTATGTTCAGTTAGCCACTGTATAGTACATCATTAGTTTTTGATGTAGTGTTCAATGATTCATTAGTTACATATAACAGCCAGTGCTCATCACAACATGTGCCCTCCTTAATACCCATCACCCTGTTACCCCCACACCCCTCCCCTCTGAAACCCTCAGTTTGTTTCCCGAGGCCCATAGTCTCTCATGGTTCATCTCCCTTCAGATTTCCCTCCCTTCCCCTATGGTCCTCCGTGCTATTGCTTATGTTCCACGTATGAATGAAACCATATGATAATTGTCTTTCTCTGCTTGACTTATTTCACTTGGCATAATCCCTTCCAGTTCCATCCATGTCAATGCAAATGGTGGGTAATCATCTTTTCGGATGGCTTAGTAATATTCCATTGTATATATGTACCACATCTTCTTTATCCATTCATCTATTGAAGGGCATCTTGGCTCCTTCCACAGTTTGGTTATTGTGGACATTGCTGCTATGAACATTGGGGTGCATGTGCCCCTTCTTTTCACTACGTCTGTGTCTTTGGGGTAAATACCTAGTAGTGCAATTGCTGGGTCATAAGGTAACTATATTCTCAACATCTTGAGGAACCTCCATACTGTTTTTCAGAGTGGCTGTGAATGTATTTCTTGTTGGAAATTGAAATTAAGAAGAAGTTTGAAAGCCATGGCGGTGAAGAACACTTTCACCCACCTCCCAACCCCATCTCTAAATGCTACACTGAAATTCATTTTCCAATCATACTGCCCTCTCTCTAAAAGCACATATCCCCTTGTGGCTCTAAACCTTTTACACAGTGCCCTCTTCTTTCTCTTAGAAAACGTCCACCAGTGGCTGCCTCACTGTTCGTTGTCCCACTTCTAGCCCTCTCCTAGAAGTCTTTCCCACCACTCATCAACCTGGCTTGAATCCCCTTCTAGAAGATTATAAGCCCCTCATGCATCCTAGCACATATATACCCTTTAACCAATGTTTACCTGTCTTTCATCTTTTCAACTATATGTTCTTGAAGATCACAACTATGTATAATTGTTGTTCTAGCCACAGCTTTTAACTTCCACAGGTGACTGTGAAGAGCAGCCACACCTAAGAAACAATAATCCAGTTCAATGTTGTCAAGGTGTGAGATGCTTATAGTAGTGGTACACTGGTCAACTTTCACCCTGAGAGTGAATTCTAATAAACATTAGATAATAATGTTATTAAATAGTATTGAATCACACAGTGCGGAGATTACTCTCTTTGCAAATCTTACCCACCCTTCTGATTACAAAAGGAAGAAAAATATTTAGGGTGTGTTAAAGGATACATTTTTTCAAGTAAAATTTTGACTTTCATACCAATATAATATGAACACATGTGAAGAATTTAACTCATTGATCAATAAGGGAACCAGTAAGATTTTGCAACCAGATCAAAGGAAGGTTCAAAGGGCCCCGCACACATAGACAAATAGAAAATACTGAAATGAAATTACAAAGAGATGCAAAATGGGTCTATCCACAGGGCAATAATCAATTTTAATTCACTTGACACAATGAATTTGTCTTTCAATGGATAAGAATCATTTGTATTATCATCATTTTCTACAACATACCAAGTTGTAAAATAACTCAGAGAATAATGAAAAGCTAAAGTAACACAGAAGGGTCCTTTTTGGTCCATTTCAAAGTCTTTCATCCCCTTCCAATAATTGCTAATCTTTGAAACAGAGAGGAAGCCACTCTCTCTGAGCCTCTGGCAGGCAGCAATGACTAACTGGAATTTTAAAATACCATTTTACTTTTACTATGATCACCTCATACCTATCTTTCATTATTTACAATAAATCAACTTTATTCATAGCAATGGTATGAATTTTTCAAATGTATAAATATGATGAGTCTATTGAAAGAAAATAATGAGAAAATCACAACACAGTAACAAATATTAGGAGGCCATTTGTATACTGGTTAAGACAGACACTTAAAGCCAGCTTCTCTGGGATCAAGTGAGTTTAGATAAGTTCTTTAATCTCTCTATGCCTCAGTTATTTTATCTGTAAAATGGATATAATAATAATATCTACCTCATAGTGTTATTGTGAGGATTAAATTACTTAATGCTTAGAACAGTGTCTGCATGTAACAAATACTCAATACATATTAATTATCATTATTATTTTATTATATGATAAAAATTGCAGACAACTGTAGTTTGGAAAACACTGGCATCTATACCAAGAAAGAGCTAATAAGGTGTGCTCTTTTAGTTGCCACTACCTGAGAGGGCTTCTGAGAGGCATCAACACTTTCTCTCTGCTAGCTCAGAATCTGTTGCTTCATATCTCTCTAATTCCTCTGAGCTTTCCAAAAACCTTTCAGTAATATTTCAGTCCCATTGGCCTTCAAATCCATTGACACTTCCTTCCAACAATGAGCTCAATTCCCTCCTTTCTGAGCTTAGAATCCCTTTTGTGATCATTCATTTACATACATACGCAACTCCCTTATTCCTGTCATATAATATTTGCCTAGAAAATTTCCAACCTTAATTAAATATAATTGCCTTATGCCTGTGTGAATGGAGGAACATGATTAAGAGAAAAAAAACCTAACAGTGATAACTAATCAAATTATGAATTTATATCCAAACTGTAAGAAGTCCTCAGCACTGTCCAGCAATCTTACTACATTTTCTTAAACAGCTGACTCTCCAATGCTCTGAGACTACTATTTCACACCTTTTCCTAACTCCACAAGTCTTTAATCCCCACCCCACTTACAGCAATTGTTCTTGCCTATACTTCTTTAAGAAAAGGAATAATTAGAAGAGAACTACATTTATCCACCAGCAAATCTACCAAGCCTCTGAAAATATCCCCACTTAGAATGACACTCTCTAGTTACAATGGATGAACAGTGTCAGTTTCAGTCATCTAAGACCAAGGACTCCATGAACTGGCTCCCATCCCCCCTGACTACTCAAGGACTTTGTTCCTACGATTCTCTTTTTCTATTAGACTATGACTTGCAGCACACAAGCCTGCTGTATTATACTTTTTGACCCCTGGCACACTCCAACTAGCACCCCATATCTAATAGTCAAAGTCACTAAAAGACAAAGTTGCCTCCACTTCTTCAGGATGTCTTCCCCATCACTCCATTTGTCAGGTGATCAGTGAACCTCCATCTTGTTAATTTCAGTGGAAAACTATCAGTCTTCATCTTACTAGACCTCTCAGGAGAATTTGACTCATATTCTTTCTTGAACCATTATATTCTCTTGATCTAAGGATGTCACACTCTCTCTTCCTAACTGATTCTCTTCCTAACAGACACACAAATAAACAGAACCTCCACATAACAATAACAATACTCTTCTCTTGGCCATGTGTCCTGCTCTAGCTACTCCTTCTCTTTTTCCTTCTCAACACCCCACTATGTAGGCAATAATATCTGTAATTTTTATTTCCCTTCTTCTAAGGAGAAAATTATTTTCCCTTTTCTCTTAATAGGGCTTGTATTATATAATTCTGGTTATTTTAACTTTTCAGGCAGCATTAAGATTCCCTTTTCTAAGAAATTCTAAAGACCAGAGCTAAAATGGTTTCCTAGCTATGTTCTCTTGTCAAGATGCTATAACCAAAGAGAAAGGGCAATCATGCTTGGTATTTCCTCTTGTTTCTTGTCAGTTCTTTGAACCTAAATGCCCTAAAGATTGGACTGTAAAAGCACAAAACAAATATTCTCATAATTAAATGAAGTATTCTCAGAGCAGACTGCTCACAGAGGCAAAATAAAACTTTAATCCTGTAATGAAGAAAAGAGACTTCAAAAATACTTAATCAAAAAATGTAACAAAACAGCACTTTCTAAAATGAGTCAGGTGGTAACATTTTAGAATGAACAACAGAGGTTGGAAGTCAATATCCTGTGACATAAGGGTCTCTACCATCAGCATGTGTAAGTAGGTCTGCCCCTTTCTAAGAATGTCTTATAAAGTTTCCAACACAATCTGAGAGTAGCTACAGAGAAGATTTCATTTTAGTTTCTGAAATAAAACAGGCCTAATTTTTTTAATGGAGATTATGGAAATGAATTATGTACAGTAAAACTTGGGAATGTGCACAGCATAAGGGTTGTAGCTGGCTGGTGTGCAATGCTCACTACTACCAGAGACCTTTGACTTTCATGAAGGGTATATGGTCCCCAGTTCTTGGAAAGATAAAGCTTGTTTTTCTCCAGATCACATTCCCATCAGAGTTTCATGTTTACTATGTGTAGCTTCCCAACATGATTGTAACTGAAGTTTTAATTTTTATTTAGACAACAATGTTTTTAATTGACTGAGAACTCACTAAAATGATTTTAAAACTAATGGGTACATTTCCATATATAGTATATGATACATTATTTCACAACTTACTTACAAGTATCTGGTTAATTCTACTTTTCTCTTTTAGTTTATCCAAAGTATATACTATTTTTAAAAAAGTATATACTATCTAGGTACCAAATATTACTTTCTTAGACATCCTCACTTTCTCTTCATTTCCATCACCAGAGGAAAGTTGGCTTGCACAGTGATTAAGGGCTAGACTCTAACTTTAGACTGCTTAAGTCCAAATCCCTATTCTAGCATTTCCCAACTATGTGGCCTGAGCCAGTTCACTGTATATTTTCATCCTGAATTCTTGATGTCTGAAATACCTACCTTTTAGGCTGGTTGTGAGGATTAAATGAGATGTACAACATCATAACATGCCTAGTACATAGCTAATAATTGTTTGAAATCTTTGGAGGTCCAAATTTCACCCACCCACCCCCCCAAATAGTTTTCCTTTACTTCCATGAAAATAGTACTTTGCACTGAGATTCATTTGCTAGGAGAAAAGGAAGAAACAAATCAACTAGTCTTAGTCATTGTTTAATTTACAGCATACATGATTTAACTTTGTGCCTGAGCTAAATTACAAATGAACAACTGGAATGAACCCTTGTAATTACTGGAAAAGAGTCAAAATCAGTTATTAAATCCATGAAAACCTTTTTTATGAAATACAGAGGATAATCTTGTTTTTGACCTATTGAATATGCCCATATAAGGCTCAGGAAAAAGGTCCATTTATTAATGCCCTTCTCTCAGCCTAGATAGTTTCCATCCTCAACCAGTCATTCCCTTCCTTCACAGACTAACATAGACATTGCATCTTCCTTGAAGGCTACCCCAGAGGGACATCATTTTGCTTTCCTTGAAGTGCATGCATCATCTTATTTGATACACTCATTGGGAATTTATTGTATATTACTCTCATTTTATTTATTTACATACATATGTGACATTTCCAGTAAAATTATATTTCTGCTTACACCCTTCAGTAATTCTCCATTGCCTGCAAAATAAAGTCCATGTTTCCATACAACGCCCTCTTTATATTTATCTCTCACCCTTGTTTGGCAAGGCCCCTGTACTCTGGCTGAATCAGAATTGTTTAAATTCCCTGATATAATCTGCATATACTGTATTCAATTATACTATAAAGATAAGAAAACAAACAATATAGATGAAACTCATAAAAAGTGTTGAGCATAAGTAATAAAGAAATCATTAGTTTATAAGGTATGGGCAAAACTCACAGGACAGTTAAGTAGAGACAGTAAGGAAGTAATTTGTGAAACATAGGCAGAATTCATAAAATGTGCTTAATATTGACAATAAATTAATAATATGTATGACAAACCAAAGAAAAAATAAATAGAAAAATATGATGGAACAAACAAGAATGTTTACTTACAGAGAGAAATATGGAAAGATCAAAATCTTGGTCATCAATAGACAACTATGACAACCCCAACTCTGGCCACACATTAGTAACACCCAAACGCCCAGTTCTGGCCCCACACATGTTCTATTCAAGAAATACAAATAAAACCCATGGCTGTTCAAAGAGCTAATTATCAAGACCCCAAGACACAACTATGGTTAAATCTAATTGTCTCTATATCCCTCCCTACATTTCAGTGGCCCAGAATACCTTCTGCGGGCTACCATTCTTGAACCTCAACTCTAGCCCTAGAATCATGCCAAAAGTGGGGACATCTGAGGTGGCAAAGAGAAAGAGGACATATGAACACTGTATGTCCCAGAATTTAGGTAGTGAGTTTCTTATACTTACTGGCACCTTATTCTAAGTGTAGGTTGCCCCATTTATTTTCTCTTTTTTCTCACTGTATCTTGAGTTGATTTAATATGTCAAGTATTTAAATATTTTGATTTGGTTTGTGAAACTTTCTGTTCCATGACCTCTGGAATGTTTGTTTATTTGTGTGTTTAGAAGGTACCAAAGCACCAAGATAGTTCCTTACATGACACCCAGGTTCTTTCACATGCTTTTGCTCATATTTTATCCTCCATGCCTAAAATGCCACTTCTCTACATCTTTCTTGTGAATAACTGCTTATGCCTTAAAATCCAGATCATGTTGGTCTTATTTTTAAAGTCTTTCTATCTGTGCTCTTTGTTTCAGCATTGTGCCCTGTGTTAAGCAGCTTCTAAAATGGATCCCAATGATTCCTACCTTCTGGTATTCACATCATGTGAAATTATCTTCCCTTGAGTGTGGCTATACCTAGTGATTAATTTCAAATTTATAGACTGTAGCAAAAGTGATATAATGTCACTTCTGAGATTAGGTTTTAAAAAGACTCTTGTTTCTATCTAGCTGGCCTTTTCTTGCTATTTCTCATTTTCTCTAATGGAAGCCTTTTGAGAGTTGCCCTATGTGACAAAAAACAGAGGGAGAGCTCCAGCTGACAGCCAGCAAGGAAATATGGCCCCAGTCCAGCAGCATGTGAGGAACCAAATCCTACTAGCAATCATGTGAGTGAGCTCGGGAGTGCATCCTCCCTCAGTCGAGCTTTCAGATAAGACCACAGTCCCAACACCTTGATTTCAACCTTGTGAAAGGCCCTGAGGCACAGGCACCAAATACATCAAAGCCTGATTCCTGGCCCACAAAATCTGTGAGATAACAAATGTTTGATGTTTTAAGCTGCTCAATTTTGGGGTAATTTGTTATGCAGCAATAGATAGCTAGTACCTTTCCCACACACACATCTATATTAGTACTAATCACAGAGCACTGATGTAAATATGTCTATGCAATCCATGAGATTATTTATACCTTAAAGACAGAACTTCTGTCTTAGTGATGTTTTCCAAGAGTCTGGAAGCTCCTGGAATATATTAGTTCCATGACTTAGATGTTCAGTGATTTGGAAGCTCCTGTAGTAAGTAATTAAATCATTATAATAATAGCAAGCATTGTTGAGCCCTTGACCTTCCAGGCAATTTTCTAAATGCTTACAGGTATTATTTTATCTAATCCTAGAAAGGAGGAAACTGAGTCACAGAGAAGTCAGGTAACTCATAACTTACCCAACATCAATAATTAATGGAGACTGACAGTAAACAGAGGCAAACTACCTAGACTCACATTCTTGAATAAAGATTACATCCATATCTCATATTTCTAACATTATATATAGCTTATATACTTATTACATGTTTTTATTTCACATACATTTACCAGCACAGTGCCTTGCATAGAAAGGATCAATAAATATGAGTGAGTGAAGGAATCAACACTAGAGACTTTTTTCTGGCTGAGTTTTTATCTTCTGAGCTAAGGAGACATGCACATCAGCAATGAAGGGATTCTTTGGCTCTTCCCTGAGGATCCATTATCATCTGTGATGATGTGAAACAGAGACCATCAGTCCACAGAGACCCTTTCAATTCCCCATTCTGTCTGAGTAAAAACTAGAGAAATGCCACATTTTCAAGGGCTTTTATTCCTGCCAGTTTTTGTTTCCATTTTGAAACTATTATTTTAAATGAGCTCATTCAGGGAAAAAAAGGGTATTATCTCTGAAATAAGATCCAGCTGACATATAGCAATCTTATTACATCATAGTTATAGTTGAAATCTGAAATGGTAATCACAAACCAAAGACTCTGCTGCTATATTGGGGGAACTTCTCATAGATTATAACAGACTAAATGATGTGAACAACCTATCCATTCTGCTTTCAACCTTCAGGCTGAATTCTGAGAAAATTAGTTAAACTCCACCACATAGAATTCCTTTTTCCGTTGGTCTTTTATTGGTGCTCCCTAAGGTAAATTGGCCACTCCTTAAAACAGTATGTGCCTTATTTTTAGGAGTTTCATCTATCAATTGATAGATTCACTATCAAAATTATAGGGGAATACTGGGTGAGCAATGGAAGTCCAAGCGTGCTACAGGACAGTTTGCTAACCTTATTTCCTCTCTCTATATAGATGAGGTTGGTAAGTTAAATCATAACAAGACACAAACGATCCAAAAACCTGACCCTACCACTGCCTCAATTATTGCTAGCCGTGGAGCTTTTATAGACACCTACATTTAAACTATTTTATAGTTTTGTACTACCCAGAAGAAGAAATGAGATAGCAATGAATATTGATTGCCTTCAGGAGGTGGAACTCAGGGAAAGGAACTTCAGGGAATGGGACTCCGGGAATGAGGCAAAGAGAATGGGACTCAAGAATGGACCCAGAGGGGAGGGGGGTGGGAGGATGGGTTAGCCTGGTGGTGGGTATTGAGGAGGGCACATTCTGCATGGAGCACTGGGTGTTATGCACAAACAATGAATCATGGAACACTTCATCTAAAACTAATGATGTAATGTATGGGGATTAACATAAGAATAAAAAAAATTAAAACTCAAAAAAAAAAAAAGAATAAAAAAAATTAAAAAAAAAAAATAAGAATGGACCCAGAGATGGGGTTCAGGGAATAGGACTCAGGGAATAAGACTAAGGGAATGGGGCTCAGGGAATGGGAATTTTGGGAATGAGACTCAGGGAATTGGACTCAGGGAATGGGACTCAGGGACCAGAACTAAGTTGGGCTGAGATTAGCAAGATCAGCAAATGAGATATATGGCCCCCAAATGCAGTGAGAAATGCTAAAACATTGTCATCTCTACTTTGCAGTTTTGTCTAGAAGTAGATCTCAATAGCACATGTGGGGCCAGAATAGGACCTAAAGAAATGCTAGATTAATAATAATGAATTGAGATTGTGGGAAAGTAAACACTTCAAATAATAACTGAAATTACGACTGAAAATTCTATACTGTTGTTGCTTAATATCTTCAGGTAAAGCACCATCAGGACTCTAATAAAAATAGGAAAAAATAGGAAATAGAGAGCTATTTGGTAAGAGTTTCGACCAGTGTTTTTGCTAAGGTTCATATATGTGGTGGAAAACAAGGAGACTGACAAATTTCCAGAGATTTTCCATAAAGCCTACACTTTCTGAAGTATTATATTAATAACATTTTATCAATACAAATTTAATTGGGGGCAGAATAAGCACATCTTCTTACTTGACAGCTGTTCACATGTAATTCTTACAAAATTACTTCGTGATTTTTTTCAGGGGCTCTCTGTGAAAACCAACAGATAGTTTTACATGTAAAAGATACAACAGACGTAGGTGTAGGCATCAGTGTAGGTGTAGATATGGATGTAGATATATATGATCTGAGTTAAGAATGGCAAATCAAAAGAGTTGTCAGAGATTTGAACCTTTTTTTTTAAGTTTTGTATATTTTTTATTCAACATTTGTATACAAATACTTAGATTACTGGTCTAGTGAATTTTATGAAGTTGATTCTATACAGTGTATGAAATCATTTTCAATTTATATGTTTATCATTCTGTTTATAAAATCATGCATCGAAAGGAAAAAATATTACATTAAGTCACCTGTGTTGGAGTACCAAAATTTAGAGAATAAACATTATTATTTCCTGAATAAGCAATATTCAGTAGGCCTAATCTAAATGATTGTTGTACACACTTGATCGGCATATGAATATTAATTTACCTCTTGTGAAAAAGTTTTCTAGAATTCCATTAAGGGCATATTTTATAGACAGATGACTAAGTTTTTGTTATAATTATTTAAGTTGATTATACTTGCAAGCCAGATTCAGCACACAATTATCTACTTTCTTTTTTTTTTATTTTTTTATTGTTATGTTAATCCCCATACATTACATCATTAGTTTTAGATGTAGTGTTCCATGATTCATTGTTTGTGTATAACACCCAGTGCTCCATGCAGTACGTGCCCTCGTTAATACCCATCACCAGGCTAACCCATCCTCCCACCTCCCTCCCCTCTAGAACCCTCAGTTTGTTTTTCAGAGTCCAGAGTCTCTCATGGTTCGTCTACCCCTCCGATTTCCCCCCCTTCATTCTTCCCCTCCTGCTATCTTCTTCTTTTTTTTTTCTTAACATACATTGCATTATTTGTTTCAGAGGTACAGATCTGAGATTCAACAGTCTTGCACAATTCACAGTGCTTACCAGAGCACATACCCTCCCCAGTGTCTATCACCCAGTCACCCCATCCCTCCCACCCCACCCCCCACTCCAGCAACCCTCAGTTTGTTTCCTGAGATTAAGAGTTCCTCATATCAGTGAGGTCATATGATACATGTCTTTCTCTGTTTGACTTATTTCACTCAGCATAATACCCTCCAGTTCTTGAACATTTTTTAAAAGATTCTGTATATTTACTTATTTTGGAGTGGGGAGAGGGAGAATCTCAAGCAGACTCGCCGCTGAGCCCTGCGCCTGACATGGGGCTTGATCTCAAGACCCTAAGATCATGACCTGAGCCAAAATCAAGAGTTGAATGCTTAACTGACTGAACCATCCAGGCACTCTGGGACATTTGATTAAGATAGGGTCATCGGTGCCAGATTTGGGTTTTTTTTCTTCTTCTTAAATAATCAAGGACGTATTAAAATAAATACAAAGCACAGAAAAATATGAGATAGATGTTTGCTATCTAAGTAGCCAATTACATAGAAGATAAAGAATAATCTTCACATTGTAGGAAAAGGCATTAATCAGTAAATCAATAAGCAAACTCATCTACATTAGTCAAACTTGGCTAAAATTTTAACACATTTCATAGCTTATTGTCAGATTCAGTTATTATAAATCAAGACAATAAAATTCACTTTCCAAGTTTGTTCTTTATCGTGCTTTTTGGAACATACATACTCCTCATTTTAGCACAATGCTTCTTTATCAAGGGGTCTATGCAGTCAGAACTATTTTTATAATAACACTAATATGTTATCAAGCAATGCATTCATCACTGCTCTCTTAAAATGAATCAATAAATATGTAATAAATTTTTTCTCGGTTTTAATTTCAAATGTGGTAAATATTGAGATTTAAAGTATAAATGTATCAGGAGACCAAAAAATTTGAGAACCACTTGAGGCCTTCGGATAAAACTAGCCTTTTTTCCTTGAACAATGAAGACACAAATACAGGTGTATTTCTTTGTCACTACTACTCCTAGAATAGTCTTAGCTAGTCCTATTAATTATAACTGTTAACCAAGGAAATAAATGTGTATTTTATTAAAAAAAAAAAAAAACGACGACTAGGGTATGGAAAATTGAAAACTATCTATCCAACATAAGTATTTCAGGAGCCTAGCAGAGTTCATGAACACACATAGCACAACTTTTTACAGACATATACATCCTTTTAATATCTTTTTAAAGTGGCAAAAATAAACACTTTCGTTAAACTTTTCATCAAAGCTATGGCCAGTCCATAGCATAAAAAAGTAAGAAGCAAAGGTATATAAATTTAAAAATATGCTCAGTAATTAATGTTTAAGGATTTTACTTACTTAGAAATTATCAGTAATGATTATCCATTAATTAACTCAACTTAATATCAGTCCAAGACTTTAAGCTAGATATCATGAAAATTATCTTCATGCTGACATATTATGAAACATAATTGTTGTTGAAATAAAGTTTGTCAGAATAATGATTCAATTTATTTGAACACAAATTTACATTTTTCATAATCTTAAATATTATATAATATGAAAGTTAGTTTATTTGTCAGTAAACTTGTATAAGTTTAAGGAAAGCAAACAAGAGTAGAATAAAATGTATGCTTGCATTGTTCTTAATATTAATAAAATAGAAAAGGCATAGCTGTTTTATATTAAACCAAAATTATTGAGTTAAAGTCCACTGACCAAATATTTAACTTAATTATGTGAACTTAGATCCTTAAAATATTTCTGTTAGCTTCTATAAGAAAATATTTTAAGGCTAGAACATTTAAAATATTAGAATTACAGTTTTCCTTATTTTCTAGTAATTTAGGAATATTTGATTTTGATTACCACTTGTTTATCTAAATAAACCAATCAGGGCATATTAAAGGCTTTATAATCTAATTTATTAATACTCTCCTATAATGAAAGGTAAAGGCCCTTCTGAATTATAGATACAAGGACACAAAGATGCTTATAAATTCAGATCTATACTTCTGCCACAGGTCAAGGAATAATATTGAAACACAGAAATTCATGGTCCAGACATCCATCAGCTGCTTTCCATGGCACTGGGCACAAGATTCTTAATTGACTTGAGCTCTAAATGGACAAATAGATAAAACAAACAAAAAGACTAACAAACCAGACTCTACAGTGTCTCTCATCTAACAGAGTATAGAACTCTAACTCTATAATTCATTAACCTATTTACAGAAATCATTAAAAGGTCAGACCATGAAACCAAATTTTCAATCACTGCTATCGCCAGTGGGGAATAACGTACTGGCCATAAGCAAACGAGAAACAAAAATAAAACAAAAAAATCAGTATGGGGGAATAAAAAGAGAAACAGAGTCAACAAAGCTACATTCTTCAGTTTCATCTTAAAATAGATCTTAAGTAAATACGTATTTCACCCCTGGGAGCCAAGAAAAAGATATGCCTGAGCTTAAGTCGCCTGGAAGATATCCTTTTCTGGTAACACATTTTGCCTGGCTCTGTTAGGTAAATCCATTGGTCATCTTGATAGATTACCACCAAAACTGTTAAAGGACAATCATTTCAAACATAAAAAAAACCATGTAAGAACATAGAACAAACGGGGGCGCCTGGGTGGCTCAGTTGGTTGAGCGACTGCCTTCGGCTCAGGTCATGATCCTGGAGTCCCTGGATCGAGTCCCGCATCGGGCTCCCTGCTCGGCAGGGAGTCTGCTTCTCCCTCTCCCACTCCCCGTTTGTGTTCCCTCTCTCGCTGTGTCTTTCTCTGTCAAATAAATAAATAAAATCTTTAAAAAAAAAAAAAAAAAAGAACATAGAACAAATGTGTGTCAACGATTTCAACAACTCAATTAATGAGAGAACTAGTAAGATATTACATCCAGTTCAAAAAAAAAAAAAAAGGAGAATCCAAGGGGAAACTATACTGAAAAGACTGAAAAGACACAGCACACTGAAGAGAATTTACAAATAGATGGAAACTGGCAAAATTGACCAATTATTGACAGGGCAATAATCAATTACCATTGCACTTCAATGGGTAAGAATTGTTTGCATCGTTTTTATTTTTCTACAGTGTACAGAGTTGCAAAATAGCTGTTAGAAAATGAAAAGTAGATAATCCTGACCACTAGACAAGACATCTAGTAATCTTTCTGGTTCATTTCAAAATCTTTCCCAGGTTTCCCTACAAAATGAGAGGCCTTTTTGAATTACAGATACAAATACACATAAAGTGCTTGTAAATTCAGATCTATGCTTTTGCCACAGGTCCAGAGTCAACAAAAAAAATATAAAACTATGGTCATAATATGATTTCCTCCTCTAATGTTAAAGAGATTTCTCTTCTCACCCAAAAACGATTCCCAACATAAAGGGATACTGTGAAGATTTGGGGAAATAATATAAGCAAAGAGCATATGCTGTTCCCTCTCATGTTTCTATTTGCAGTATTAAATGCAACATGTAAATTTCTCTATTAAATAAAGCAGTTTATGTGTAGGAAATCTGAATGTGAAATATTGAGACATGACTCTTAAGAGGGAGATGTTATTTACACTTTCTTCTATCAGTAATACCTTCTATTTACATAAATGATATTGTAAGTCCTGAATGTTTTCAAATGTACCATTTATTGTAATATTACTGATGAGTATTGGTACAAGATTCATAAATATTAAACTAATAAACTATATTCAAATATTTTAAAATATATAAAACTCAAGACTCCTTTACTATGAAGCATTATGTTATTCAGACACAAATTATTATGAATATGGAATATTCAAAATTAGGTTCTATATGTTTACTGCACAATATTTTATTAATAAATAATTAGAATTTAGGAATAAGTTTTAATGGTGGGGCACCTGGCTGGCTCAGTAGAGTGTGGGACTCAGGTCTCGAGGTCATAAATTCGAGCCCTACATTGGGCATAGATCTTATTAAAAAAAAAAAAAGAATAAGATTTATTGGGTATAGCATTTTGAATTTACTTAGCAGGCTAATGGTCTGTACTAAAATGTAGTTCCAATTTATGCACTTTTTGTTTTGTTTTGTTTAAAGATTTTATTTATTTATTTGAGAGAGAGAGTGCCAGGAACTTGCAGGAGGAAAAGAGGTGGGAGGAGGAGGGAGAGGGACAAGCCTATTCTGAGCTGAGCACGGAGACCCTGGGCAAGTGGTGGGTGGGGGGGTTGATCCTAGGACTCTGAGATTATGACCTGAACCAAAACCAAGAGTTGGTCGCTCAACAGATTGAGCCACCCAGGTGCCCCACAAGCATGTTTAACTTGTGTGTGTGTATGTGTTTTAATTTTTTTATTGTTATGTTAATCCCCATACATTACATCATTAGTTTTAGATGTAGTGTTCCAGGATTCATTGTTTGCGCATAACACCCAGTGCTCCATGCAGAACGTGCCCTCTTTAATACCCATCACCAGGCTAACCCATCCTCCCACCCCTCTCCCCTCTAGAACCCTCAGTTTGTTTTTTCAGAGTCCATCCTCTCTCATGGCATGTTTAACTTTTAAAGGAACTGCCAAACTGAGTTTTAAAGTGGCTGCATTTTTTACATTCCCAGCAATGTATGAGGATTCCAGTTTTTCAACATTTGCACCAGTACTTGGTACTTACTTACTATCTTTTTGATTACAGTCATTCTGTGGGGTGGGTAGGGTTCTCACTGCAGTTTTCATTTGCGTTTCTTAATAACTCATGACGTTGGGCACCTTTCCGTGGACTAATTCTTATGCCTTCTCTGATGAAATGTCTATTCAGATCTTCTAACCTTTAAAACATTGGCTTGTGTTATTATTGAATTGTAAGAGCTTCTCTATATATTCTGGATGCAAATCTTTTATTGGGTATGTAATTTGCAAATATTTTTCTGCAGTTTGTGGCTTACATTTACACTTTCTTATGGTGTCTTTTGAAGTAATTTATGCAGTTGTTGGATTAGAGGGCTGCCCCATTTGTTTATTCATTTAAATGGTCAAGGTGCTAAAACAGTCTTTTGTTCAGAGTAATTAATTACCAGAGTTCACTGGAACTTTCAGGTTTCCATAAACCTGAAAATGATCATAATGAATTTTATTATTCTCGAGGTAATAGTCAGAGAAATCACTTTATGTTTAATGCAACATAGGCAAAGCTATATGTATAATTTCCCTTGTTTAGAAGAAAATATTTTAACTTCACAACCCATGTATGTGCTCATGTATCCTCTCTGAGTAAAGTATATTTAGAGTATTTTTGTTTTGTTATTTTTTTAGTTTGACAAGTGGTGGTGAGAGAGGGTATACTAGAAGAAATGTACATTCATTCACTCTGAATTTCCAGTGACTAAAACTTCCTTTGTTTAAAAAGGAAGGACTGGGCGCCTGGGTGGCTCAGTTGGTTAAGCGACTGCCTTCGGCTCAGGTCATGATCCTGGAGTCCCGGGATCGAGTCTCGCATCCGGCTCCCTGCTCGGCAGGGAGTCTGCTTCTCCCTCTGACCTTCCCCCCTCTCATGCTCTCTCTCTATCTCATTGTCTCTCAAATGAATAAATAAAATCTTTAAAAAAATAAAAATAAAAAATAAAAAGGAAGGACTACTCTAAAAAACTACTTCTGTGAATTATGTAATTTGATTGCACTTGTCTTTTAAGAAATTAATCACAGCCTTCTTCAGGTATAACCATCAATTAAGGATTTCAGTGTAAATGGATATAAACAGAGGTAAATGTGCATTGCTAATATTCAATGGAGAATGATGATGACAGTTAGAATTGCACTTATGCTATTTATACATAATTTACATACATAAGAACAATAGCATGTTACTCCTTTTATAAGGTATTTTTAAGTTTCTCCCTTTATGTCCATGTATGCTTCAGTTCTAAGTTATCTAAACATTCCTTCATTTTTCTTCACTTTTTAAACTGAAAAATCAGCCAGACAACCCAAATTATTAATTATTAACTGCCTACGAAGCTAGCATTCTAATGATACTGGTGTAAATTTAATGTTTTAATGATTAAAAACAGAAATCTCATGCCATGTAAATTCTTGCTTTTCACATAGAAAAGCCCAGCTCCTGGCCCACTCACCAATCACTAGAGAGAAATCTGACACAGATTAACCACTAAGTCCCCTTCCATTCATCTATTTGGTAATGACAGTCCCTATTTTGCTCCTAGAAAGGAAACCAACTTTTTATTCCTTGAGACCCTGTGTATAGGTTCTCTCAGTAGCAAGGGAAGAGGGTGTATGTGAACCTATATCTACATTTGGATTAGTTAATGCAAATACTAGTGTTATGGCTACTCTTCTCTCACATGGCATCTAAAAACCCTAACAGATGAGACATCCTGTGACCCCAGGCTCAATTTAAGCATGCGTCAAAGCAGCTTCATGGCCCTAAAAAATTATCCAACTG
Organism: Neomonachus schauinslandi; assembly: GCF_002201575.2. Classification (NCBI taxonomy): domain Eukaryota; kingdom Metazoa; phylum Chordata; class Mammalia; order Carnivora; family Phocidae; genus Neomonachus; species Neomonachus schauinslandi. The sequence continues at coordinate 164,607,346 of NC_058404.1, read as the reverse complement.
ACAATAACCTCTGGCTGTTTACTTAGCAAATGCCCCCAAATGATTTTTTAATAAGAAATTGCATTTGCATGGGTGAAATGGGTCTTTATTTTCAATCTGTATTCCAAACAACATTGATAGCCTTATAATAAAGACAGCACAGTGGTCTTTTTCTCTCTTCTCTAGAGAAGTAATGATTTCAGTATTTCCTGAAGTTGCATATGAATTCCATGAATGTATACCTTAATTCTGTGCCAGACACTGGATTGGACGCCAGTAAATGAATCGTTAAGAGGTGATTTCCCCTGTGGCACTTACCATCTATTCAAGCAGCCACGCAAGAAACAAAGAATCAAACAAACAGGTGTATAATTGCAAATTGTGATTAGAAATATATGAGGAAATATATATGTTATATATATCATATATATGTGAGGAAATCTGTGTATGTTGGTAAATCTCTTAACTGAAGGGACTCATTTCAGAAGATTATAATCATCGTCCACTACTAATTGCCAATTAGGTATAGAGAATGTGAAGGAAAGATAAACTTTGTGTTCCTTTACTTTTTTAATGGTAATTCTAGGATAAGGACAGGAAGGCGGCTGTATTATACCTAATTCAAAACTTTTAAAATAAGAGTGTAAGTGGGTTATTTGAAGATTTATCTGTTCAGATACATGGACAAAGGAGGAGAGGAAGGAAGAAAGGAAGGAAGACAGAGAGAGGAAAAAAGATGGAGGGAAGGTTAAAACCCTTTCAGAGATCGTTACAACTCCATCTCCATCCCATCTTATCACTTCTCCTTCCCCTACATTTCCCTGCTGAGACACTACTAAGCCAAAATTGCTGTTTATGAATTCAATGTATACATTTCTTTTTATTTTGCTGCATGCATACACACATGTGGTTTCCTAAGGCATATAAATTGGTCTCATAAAATTTTATTTTTTTAAGTTTGTATTTACATTCCAGTTAGTTAACATACAGTGTAATATTAGTTTCAGGCATACAATATAGTGATTCAGCACTTCATACATCACCCGGTGCTCATCACAACAAGTGCCCTCCTTAATCCCCATCACCCATCCCCCCACCAACCTCCCCTCTGCTAACCATCAGTTTGTTCTCTATAGTTAAGCGTCCGTTTCTTGGTTTGTCTCTCTCTCTTTTTTTTCCCTATGCTCATTTGTTTTGTTTCTTAATTTCCACATATGAGTGAAATCATAGGGTATTGGTCTTTCTCTGACTGACTTATTTCACTTAGCATAATACTCTCCAGCTTCATTCACGTCATTGCAAATGGCAGCACTTCATTCTTTTCTTATGGCTGAGTGATATTCCATTGTATATGTAGCTTTTTGTAGGCATTTTTCTATTTTTTTTCCTCACACAACATTATGCGAGATATCCCCATGTTTATACATGTAGATCTAGTTCATTCATTTTAACTGCTGTCGGGTAGTCCACAGCCTATACACCTAAGCTGTGTATCCCTTTTGCTTTGCTGGACAGTTGGGCTATTTACCTGTTTTTGCTATTACAAGGAGTCCTTGATAAACACTCTACTTTTGTCTCCTTGTGTACAAGTGAGTAGGCATCTAAAAGTAGAATGGCTGGGTCATACTGAACTCTCCAAAATTTACCTCTTTAACATTGTACTTAATAATAAAATTAATAGAAAAGAAACCTTATTTTATTTTGTAGCTCCATTGGGGGAATTTATGCTTATAAAAGCACAGGGACAAAAAACAGTGTTTTATTTTATTATTTTATTTATTATATTTTATTACTGTAATATCTGGAATGCTTCATCATTAACTTGGAAACATAAAATCCTCTTTCTATTTTTGTCTTTCAGAATACATAATCACCTCTCAACTAGCTTAATTTTTTTTCAAGTTTTTACTTAAATTCTGGTTAGTTAACAGTGTAATATTAGTTTCAGGTGTAGAATTTAGTGATTTAATACTTATATGCAATACATCAGCACAACAAGTGCACTCCTTAATCTCATCACCTGTTTAACTCATACCCCCACCCACCTCCCCTCTGGTAACCATCAGTGTGGTCTCTATAGTTTGGAGTCTGTTTCTTGGTTTTCCTCCCTTTTTTTCTCTCTCCCTATGTTACTTTGACATGGATGGAGCTACAGAGTATTATGTATTTAAAAAGGAAAAGAATGATGTCCCAAGCCCTGCTTTTCTACTGAGATAGGGAGCTGGAAACTTTGCACAATTTATACTCCTGTCTTACTTATATTCACTTTGGGTTTTGCTTTGTTTTGTATTTTTCTCAACATAAAGCCATTGTCTTAAGACACTGTAGCATTTTAATGCTGTATCACTGCTGAACCTTATTTTACTCCATCAGGAATACCATTTCAAGATTACTCTGATTACCTTTCAGTAAATGTGTGAGCTCTTGTTTTGGGAGAAATCATCATATGGCAAAGCAACAGAGCATATCTGCAAATAAGTCAAAAAAATTATTAATTGTCAATTGACAAAAAGATAAAGAAGAGCTGCTATGTCTGTGTGTGTGTGTGTGTGTAGTGGGATATTACTCAGCCTTCAAAAAGAATGAAATCTTGCCATGTGCAATGTGAATGGAGCTAGTGTATCATGTTAAGTGAAATAAGTCAGTCAGAGAAAGACAAATACCATATGATTTCACTCACGTGAAATTTAAGAAATGAAACAGATGAACAAATGGGAAGGGAGAAAAAAAGAGAGGAAAGCAAACCATAGAGACTCTTAACTATAGAGAAAAGCTGAGGGGAGGAGGGTGGGAAGATGTGCTAAATTGGTGATGGGTTTTAAGAGGAGGGCCCTTGTTATGATGAGCACTGGATGTTATATGTAAGTGATGAATCACTAAATTCTACTCCAGAAACCAATATTACCCTATATGTTAACTAACTAGAATTTAAATAAAAACTGGAAAGAAACAAAGATCTATATTTTCACTTAACATACACCAAGAAAAAAATTAATAATTGCGAAAGATCCACAACTTTGCTTTACCTCCTAATTCTGTCTGACTCCTTGTTTAAATAACCTGCACTTATTGATTACCAAGTCATAGTCTTCCATTCAAGGTAAATATCTGACTTTGACTCCAATTTTTAAGTCCCTTCTCATTGTTTAAGGGTGAGTTATTTTAATTCTTCACAGTCCACCACAGAAATTCCCGATGATCAAAATAATGAGAATAAAAATGCTCTGATTTGGAGGAGGTAGCCATATTTTTTTCAGCCCCTTAGCACAGATCTCAGCTAATCATTATTAGGAAATATTAAACATAATAGAAATTTAAAGGATGCTCTTGTACTCCACCATTATATGAATATAGTGATATATTTGGGAAAAGTAGTCTGTCTTAAACTCAGCCAGACATCTAAGATAAAAGATGACTGAAGTTGACACAGGATGCTTGACAAGCGTCTATTAATTACTCTGGCCCTGTTATTACCTTTTTTTTTTTTTTGCTCCCCTGCCCGAAGACTCTCTGATTTATGAACAGCTTTTCATATTCACAAAGTGGTTCATGAATCACCCTATTCTGACAGAAATGAGTAAAAATGAGCTCATTTACACAACATTTGGTATGTAGCTAATTACCTGAAAACAACTGCTTGGGATTGTACTGAGAAGGGTGTCATTAACATTCAGCAGTAAGAGTACAAAACGGAGAAAAGAAAGCAGAAACTTGGAATGAAATAAGAAAAAGTAAAAATATAAGAGTAGCCATGAGAATGCTATTTATTCAGCGTGGATTTTTTAAAGCATAACCAAAGAGTAATTAATGATGCCATCCAAGAGGAATTGTTAGGTATCACAATTATCTATATGACAAAATCTTGAATATCCATTCAAAATATGTTCATGGAGACTATTGCTAACTTATGAAAATTCTTACCTTCAAGGTTAACCAAAAAGCAACAAATGAAGTTGTTGAATACAGTGTGATTTCACTTTGCTAAACAATATACTTAAAAGAAAGGAAATTAATGAGATTACGGTAATGAGATTATGTGTCATTTGTATTCTCTTATCTGTAATTTTCTGTATTTCCCAGATGTTTTATTATGACCATGCATTAATCTTACAATGTATTTGTATCAGTAATCTTATATGTATGTATGTATGTATGTATGTATGTATGTGTTTGTTTATTTATTTATTTAGAAGCACATAATTTAAAAATAATAATAGCTAGGGTTAATTGTGTGACTACTATGTACCAATCATTGAACTTATGTGTGCATATAATAATTCTCTTCTCTTTCCCTGTTCCACACTGCATCCACCTCCATAACACCTCTGTTCTTGGAACATCACCAACCCAGGTTAAGGCATCTTTTGTCCAAATTGCCACCAACTAAATAAGTGTAGGATTGAACTCTATTCCTTCTGAGTGATTTCCATGCTCTCTTGATAAGATAAACATTTCTCTGAGGTAAGATATTTGCATCTCTAGAAAAATGGCAAAGATGGCTTACCCAATTGAGAAGTAAGCATACCATGTATGGCTATTTTGTGAAACCAATAGACAGTGGTTGTATCTTCTATATCCTGAGACCTGATGGTACTAAAAACAACTCCCCCCCCTCCAAAAAATTATGACAGCATGAAAGTGAGTTGGTTATTTTTAACAACTGTAGCCTTGATGCTTACAGGATTGCATGATTCCTGGTGCATCCTCTATCATTTGTACACTCATTATTGATTGGGTAAAGTATGTTCTGACTTACTGATGAATCATTACTGATAATGAACACTGCATATATATGGTAAGGTCAACTCTTAATATTCTTAATATTTTTTTAAATTTACTTTACTGTCTATAGGAAAAATAACTCCTACACTGAACCAATAGCTCTCTGCTTAGATTTATTTGGCCTGAATATAGTAACTGAGGAGAAATAAACCTCAGGTCATGAGTCTAGCCTATCTGAGTGTGAATCCCAGTGTTACCATTTACAGATTATGTAAACTTGGAAACATTTCTTAACCCCATTAAGTGTCAGTTTCTTTTTCTTTGAAAATAGCATAAAAATGACATCAACATAATAAGGCAGTTGTAAATAATTAAATAATGCATGTGTGGTAGTCAGAATAATGGCCCTCCAAAGATCCATGTCCTAATTCTCAGGACTGGTGAATATGATCCCTTACAAGTCAACGGGACTTTACAGGTATGATTAATTTAAAAGTTTGAGATGAGATTATCCTGGATTATCTGGATGCATATAATCAATCAATCATGAAGTTTCTTATAAAAGGAAGGCAGGAGAGTCAGAGAGTGAGGGGATGTGAAGACAGAAGCAGGGATTGGAATGATGCTCTTTAAAGATGGAGGAAGGGGCCATGAGCCAAGGAAGGCAAGCAGCCTCTAGAAGCTGAAAAAGGCAAGAAAATGGATTCTCCCTTAGAGCCTCTAGAAGGAGCACAGCCCTACTAAAACCTTGATTTTAGGATTTTGCCCCTCCAGAAATGTAAGAGAATAAATCTGTGTTGCTTTAAGCCACTAAATTTTTGGTAACTTGTTACAACAGCAATAGGAAACTAATATAATATGCATGATGCTTAGCATAGTGTCCATCATATAAAATTCCAACATAATATTAGCTAAGATCAATCTGTCCCTTAAGATCTAGGTAAGAGTAGCTTAAATCCACAATCCATTATTTGTGGGAGTCCAATGCCTTCCCAGGATTGCTGAGGTTTCCCAAAGAGCTTACATGATTCAACCATCTATGGCTTAGAATCTTGGCTGTCACTGAATTGGTTTGATTTATAGAGTACTGTTCCATGAATGCTGTCAAGATATGGAATTCAGCCCTTTCCGAGAATAAAAATAAAACATTTACAGAAGGCTTTACCCTGCGTGTGTGTGTGTGTGTGTGTGTCTTGGTATTGATTTAGGTGTAGAGAAAAATGTATTATCATAGTAATGCAAAAATTTTTAATTGAATATTAAATATAACTGTTTTTTAAATTTTTGCTACTTCCTCATTCTCCTTCCCCACACTTAAATTACTCTTAAATCTCACATAGTGGTTTTATCTCCTTTCATTTTCTTATCATTCATGTCTCACACCTTCAAGATTTCACCTTCAAATACCAAGGCATTTTCCTAAACATAGTAGCCACCTAAAATAAAATTTGGTGCAGACTATGAAAATAATACCTATTCTTTTTACCCACTCAGTAAGTGTTAGCTAAGGAAAAAAATCTATGTACTCACTAGTTATGACTCAGGCTAACCCACCCATCTTCCCTCATCAGTTTCTTTGGGTGATATACCTAACATAGATTAAAGATGCAGCCCAGAGACCAAAAAGGCCATTCTTCAAACCAACTTCACTAAGTGATGCTGATATCAACCTTGAACTGCTACTCACCATCAATCTCACCAATCTTACGGGTGTCATTTCGATTCAACATTTTCAGGCTCCTTCCTCATATTTTTTTTTCATATAAATTCTATTAAATAGTATAACTTTGCTCTACAGGGAGCTTGTCCCTGTAGAATGGAAGATTATAGGAAAATCTCAGTCATATGTACATAACTTGTTCATTAATTTGAGTTTACATTGTTTTAATTTGTAAAAGTGCCCTCTCCATATGTTTATGTGTGTACTTATGGGTGTGGGGAAGACTGGATTTTAATCTATTTATAGGCCAGGACTTCCTGGATTGTATTTTTTCAGCAATGAGAGTCATACTACCCTTAGACATCAAATATACATGATTTGCAATTACAGGGGCTCTTAAGGTCAGTGACCAAACAGCATACACCTTAATAAATGAATACTACAGCAACATGATACCCATTCAGTCCAAAGTCTCATGGGACCATAGTTTCTAACTAACAGCCTATTATAGTGTTCTGACCTAACCTTCAAAATGTCAATAAATTGGATTATAATGTAAGCCATTTGAAAAGTCTTTGAAAGAAGACAGCTGAGTGTTATGCTGTCATGAAACTGTACCTCTGGGAAGTCTGTGTTCAGAGAAACAGTCAGTTAAGGCTTTTACCTATAGCTGGTACCACTCTATTGTACTTTCATTTGCTATCAACCAATAATAATGTCTTCACACACTCAGAATGAATGACTTGGGTGTGAAAGTTAAAAACAAAATTCAAAAACCACTTCAGTCTTGAAGCTCTCAACCCATTCAGTTTGCGATTTTTGGCACCTTTGATTCCATAGAAGATTTAGAATTTCAGGCTGCTTGAGCCACACTGTGAGTACATTTCCATATGGATGTGTTAATCAATTGTGGAGGTGACTAACCACTGCTGAGCAATTACATCTGGCAAAGTGAACAAATGGAAACATTGGAAACAGTCATTCTTAGAGGTATTCATTGTTGCTTCTCACCCAGAAGACAGAAGAGCTGATGCCCAGGGACATTTCTCTTTTTATTGATGATCCTGGGAATCCTTGCTCAGCCTTTTTTTTCTCATAAAGAGCTCAGGACACTCTACTCACTTAGCCATAAGTATTTCAAAATCTAGAAATGCCAAACCCTTAAATTAGCAGAGATCAATACTCAGTTACATACATTTCTACAGGCCACAACATAAATTTATGAATTCCTGTGTATGTAGGGGTCCCTGCCTGAGCTTCAATGATTCCTTCTTTCTTGAGATAAGAGACCGTTATGGGTCCCTGGTGACAACATTTATATGAGTGCAACTTTCCTTCCAGCTTTTACTAAATAATTTGGAAGAGTTGGCACCTAATCCAAGTTGAGCCAATGAAATCCTCTTGAGTATTTGAAATTTGGAACAGATAGATCCCAAGAAGGAAGTTATTTCACTAATGTCAGTGTTCTTCAGAGAAAGTCAGGCACTTTTCACAGCTCTAGTTCCTAGAGCTAGTTCCCTCTTTGAGTTGTGATTACTTTACTTTCCTTGGTTTCATAATGAAACTTGAGGCAGAAGTAAACTGGTCCAGGTGATACTAGTTGAGAAATCATTAGATCATGGGCAAGCCTCTGGTGTGATATATAGTTTCCCAAGGTGATTATCAATTAGATATTATATCTATTGATTGCTAAAAGGATTGATCATAACAAGTAGCAACAGTAAATTCAGTTATGCTTTAAAAAAGATTTTTTTTTTTGGTCACTCACAACTCTAGGACACATATCTATGAAACATTTGTTATTCATTTATATACAATGCTTTGTTGGCTTTTCAAATTGCTTTGTAAAAATTCCAGAGCTTCACAACATGGGAATCAGTAATTCGACAAAAGATGCATGTCCTTCTTCTGATATAATGTGGTTCACTTACTTGATGACACATGTCTGAAAATGAGGTCAATTAAGTGAGGTATGCTGACCAAGAGGGCTCAAATGATGCTCTCAAGTATCCCTAAAGCTCTTCCATAGTTCGATAAATATTTTATTTTAATTTGATTTTTAAATATTGTAATTATTTTAAGCTATAATAAGAAGCATACACACTGTAATGCATCCTATGCCACATTTTAATGCATTCAAGACCATCATAGTATTAACTTTTGCTACCAGATTAACTTATGCAGAGCATGAAGCAACAAGTAAAGCTTCCCTTTAATCCATATTAAACACCTGCCAGAGTCCAATCATCTAGGGATGTATCTGAACCTTTGTAAAAGTGTGATTGATTATAGAGGAGGTTCCTTGATAACCTGGGGGTTCCCCCCTGCTAATTCAGGGAAGCCTATAGCCAGTCCTGTAAGATTTTAGAAGTGTTTCCTTCCTTATTAGGATTTTTTGATACTATACAAAAAAAATCCTTATTAGGATTTTTTGATACTATACAAAAATAATTGGTGCTGAGAGAGATATAAGATCATAATTCTCACTGTACCCCCTGCTTTCAAATTCTGTGCTCATTAAAATAGATGTCAACATTTGAATTTATAAGGTAATTTTATATTAACAAAATACGGCTTTCATTTCATTTGTGTTTTATATATTGAGGTTCTCTAGAAGATTTCATTTTATTAAAATTATCCTCAGAGGAAAAATGTTTGAAAACCACCATTGTAGCAGGGTTTCTCAACCTTGGCACTACTGACACTTTGGAATAGATCATTCTTTATTGTTAGGTGCTATCCTAGGCATTGTAAGATGTTTAGCTGCAGCCCTGGCCTCTACCCACTGGATGCCAGTAGCAAGCCTCCGCCCCCAGTCTGATGATCAAATATATGTCTCCAGATATTGCCAAATGTCCCCTGTGGGGGAAAAAGTATCCCTGGTTGAGAATTACTGGCTAAATCATAGGGCTGGCCACACTATTAATTTCTAGGGAATGTTCATATCCTCCTGAATTTTTTAATTCATAAGCAGCTATTAAACAAAGAATATAGTAAAGTAGATAGGTGATTTTTAAAGCATTTTAAATATTCATTGTGTCATCTTATTGAGGGTATTTGAGATACATGCAGGCCATAAAAATAATGTTGTGGAATTGTATTTCCAGACAACAGAAGATAATTAATGATATATTATTAAGTGGAAAAATTAATTCGTGTGATAATGGGAGTGGGAAGCAATAAGGAATCTGGTAAAATACTTTTATGTGCTAAATTCCGGAATACAACTAGTTTTCATATTTTTTGTAAAGTACTTGGAAGAAATTTTTAATTGAATTTTAAAATTCCTTTTGCTCTTATATAAAGCTAAAATAAATCTGATTAAATTGACCAACATCCTGTCTAAGAAAGGCTTCAAAGGGAACATGCAAATGTTCATCTTGGTAAACTTCCATTTTTAAAAAACATTTATTTATTTATTTATTTATTTGAAAGAGAGCACAAGTGAGAGGAAGGGCTGAAGGAGAAGGAGAGAGAGAACCTACAGCAGACCCTCCCCTCCGCCCCCCACTGAGCACAAAGCCCCCGGGGCTTGTTATCTCAGGATCCTGAAATCATGACCTGAGCAGAAATCAAGAGTCCGCCACTCAACCGACTCAGCTACGCCAGCGCCCCTAAACTTTCATTTTTTGTAAGGAAAGCCAAAGAGAAATTGGAAACAGTTAGTGTATTTCCTAATAATGTTTTTAAGAAGGTGCCTGTTAGGTTAACACAAATGACCAAAATAATAACTCGTCTTAGCAGCCACAAAAAAAAAACATAGGTTTGAGAAACACCTTGTTGAATTTAAATATACGGTTGATGGGAGTATAAATTGGCACAACCTCTATGAAGGGTGATGTAGCAAAATTTTAAGTGTATATACCATTTTTTCTAACAATTCCCGTTCTAGAAACAGCCAACAGATATAGCCAGACATAGTAGAGTATATTAGTATATTCAGAGCATCTTCATCTGTAAAAGTAAAAAAATAGGAAATGATGTAAATGCCCACTGAAGTGTCATTCGAAAAATAAATCATGATATTTCCATAGAGCTGAACCTGCTATGGTAAATTTTTTTTAAGATGGCTTATTATTTACTGACAAGGAACCAAATCCAAGATGCATTGTTAATGAAAACAAGCAAGGTTCAGAACAGGGGACATAGTAGATGTTATCTAAGAAGTTTCCCCCTAAGAAGACATACCTGTCTTCTTGTGCATACAGAGTATTTATGGAAAATGTCCAATGTTGTAGCTCTTGGGGATTAAGGCAGAAAGGAAACATAACTAAATTTTAATCTTTTGAATTCTTTAGATTATGGTTAGACATTACTTTGTGGAGAGGGATCATGTAATTTGTTTTTTAAGAAAAGTACTTTGTCAATTCCTAAGTGATACCAAATGTTTGTAAGCATGGACTAACCATAGGAATTTAAGTTACTCTCAGACTCCATATTCTAGGAAACTTATACAGGCAAGAAAAAATGGAGGGATAATAGAAACCCCAGTAGGATATCTAGAGTCAAGGTCCTGGGATTTGTATAAACAAATAAGCTGAGCGGAGAACAGAAGGTGGTAAATATGGTGTGAACACCAATCCTAGGATAGTGTTTCTTTACTGGTTATACATTACCTGCTGAGTATAGGTAGGTGAGGATCTCAGAGATGAATCCAACAAGTCTCGCTAATAGTGGGGAATGAATGTGAGGCCCCAAATGTCATGGAGGATGGGTTTTATTGTTTTTGTCATTGTTGTTGTTGTTTTATTACTAGGTTATAGTAGGAGAGGGAGGTAGGTTTTGATGCATAGTGTTGATCTCCTCCTACTCATAAGGCCAGACTTGCTGTAAATATTGTCACAGACATTGCTTTAGTAAGTATAGGAAGGACCATGGGATAGTAACAACTGTAACATCACCATCATTTGTGGAGAACTAAGAATAGGCCACCAGGCTAGGAGTTTGAACACATTATCTCTTTTACTCCTCATAGCCATCCTTTGCAGTAGGTGGGGTTTTTTTTTTAAGATTTTATTTATTTATTCATGAGAGACAGACAGAGAGAGAGAGAGGCAGAGGGAGAAGCAGGCTCCCCCCTGAGCAGGGAGCCTGATGTGGAACTCGATCCCAGGACCCCAGGATCATGACCTGAGCCGAAGGCAGACGCTTAACCATCTGAGCCACCCAGGCGCCCTGCAGTAGGTGTTTTGATTGATGAGGGGACCTAGGCTTATGGAGATAAATAAGCCAGAGCCAGCTCACACACCTAATGGCAGCAAAGAAAGACTTGATCTTAATCTGCTCACCTTCAAAAATTTTAATCACAAAATTTTGATGTCAACCAGTAAACATGATTTGGGGCTGAGAAGCCTGGAAATGAAAGTCATCATCCTTATGAAGCTGTCTTTTCTCTCTCATCCTGACAGGATCACAACCACAGCTGCATGTATGATGGATCTACGAAGATATCCTCTGGATGAACAGAACTGCACTCTGGAGATTGAAAGTTGTGAGTTACTTGGACAGGGGAATGAGAAAGAGGGATGTTTGCTTGACCCAATTAAATTCAACTTTGCACTGAGTAATTGGTACTGAGATACTTTTAGCTACACCACCCTGCCAACTTTTCAAGAGATTCACAGTCCAGTGACATCTTCTCTCACATTGGTGGCTCAAGGGTCATTTCAATGCAGTTATATTTTTGAAACGTTAGAGAAAGTCCACTTATTTTAGCTGGACATTTTATGAATGCATGCTTTTCTCTTTAGAGTGGAGTTTCCCCCGAGGCCTTCTAATACCCAAGCTGCATTAATAAGAGAAGAAAAACATTTTAATATGAAACGACCTTGTGAGATTGTTTTTGGTTCTATAATCTGTGCACCTGAATGACTGTAAATTGTTGGCTTTTAGAAAAACAGTATGTTAGAGTCTTGTGCACATTGTCTTTCTTCATGGAAAGAACAGGATGATAAATGGTATTCATGAGGCTTGTGCTTTGGGCCAAAGAGTTGATGTTTTTCAAGTCTAGTGATTGATTTTTGTTTGTCTTCTTGTGCTGTTTTTCATTGATTGCTTTCTTAACAACTAGAATATTTTAGTCACTAATATTTAATCTTATTGACTGTTTCATTGTTTCTCAGCCATCAACATGCAGGCAGTTGAGCCCATTTATTGTGAATACCAGGCCTAGGCAATTTCCTGGTTTTCAGGGGCACAGAAGGGTAGCAGGAGGTAATTCAGAGCATTATAACATGGCTTAATGTAATGTGAGAAATAGCTATTTATTTAGATAATCTAAAATAGTTCTAGATCTAAACATCAAAATAGCAAAGGAAAATTTCAGGTGACCCTATAGTATTATTAAAGAATAAATGTATTCACCAGTGTCTAATTATTAAGTAATTACATTAATTTTCTAGTTTTAATATATATAGGCTTGGAAATAAATAGAAATGTTTATGTAGAAAGAGCTGTATATATTTAGACATACATATTGATCTACTCCCACTAGAACCTGGAATGAACAAGATCATTCATGAGCTATTCTTTAATTAATATTCTAATTTTAAAATACATCGTATAAATAAGTTGGTTGAAATTATTGATGGTGACTTTTGGTTTAAATGCCAATGACAACCAAATTCAAACCACAGGAATGAAATATGAACCCAACTATTTATTAATGGCTGTGATGTGTAATAAATTAGGCTGAACTTTAGCTTTTAGAACTGATACAGAAAGAGAAGGATGAATTCATTACTCATTCATACAGGTTGGCTTTTACTCTTGACCTCTTTTCCATTGATTCTACTGATTGTTACCTTTGCTTCTGTGTTGGTCAGCATTAGGATTTGACAACCTCTTGAAATTCCAAGGTTTTCTGGTTACACCATTCAATTTTAACTTGAATTGTTTCTGTGTTGTAGATTGCAAGTACTAAAATTAGCAGCATTTTCTCACAAAATATATATTTTATTTTATAATGCATATCAAGTTTTCCTGTTATCATAGGTTTATATTTTTCTTTAAGCAGGGGATTTTCTTTGTTCAGACTTAGAAAACAGTTGACTTTTAGGTCCATTTATCATATCATATAATGACAAAAAAAACTGTAAATGAAGCAGAAATTAAACATAACTTTTGTGGGGTGGGGATGGGGGAAGTCCAAGCAACCTGATAGTCCAAAGTTATCATAAAAACGATGTCAGGCAAAAGGGGGTGACCCGAGCATATCATAATCATTGAGAGAATTCAGTAAGATGCAATCAGTTGTCTGGATAGATGGATAAGGCATAGTAATTAGGACCCTAAAATCAGCTAATATGTAGGAATGCAGGCAGATGGTTACCATCATCAAAGTAATCCAATAGCAGTTCACAGAAATCTGGTCCCTAAAGATCTTTACCTAAAGTAAAGCAAAACTCAGGCCTGGAGAACTGGTGCAACGTGGAGTCTATGAAGGCAGGAACCTGGGAGAAAGGGGGTAAAAAATGGAACTGTCTTCTACTTGCCAAACAAAAGCTAGACATTAATATAACACCTCTGGAATGTAAGTATTTCTAACAACATTTGAGAGAGTATGTATCTGAGGCTCAGAGAATTAAATAACTTACCCAGGAACACAGGGCAAGGATAGTGGTAAAATGGGGATTCAAACCCAGATGATATACTTTCCATCACAGAATCCTGCAGTCAGTAGGTGAGCAAGGCAGCAGAACATAAATGATTAGAAGCGTAATACCAATTGGAACCACTCAGCTAGGTTGAGGATGCTGAATCAACCAAAGACTGGTCTGTATTTCCTAAAATTATCCCTGATAAATAGATCTCAGAAGCTGAAGCAGAATTTTGCTTTTAGATCAAAGGTCAAATGATTGCAACTGTGGAGAGAGAGGGTAGACAGTCCTTGGATGCAGGCAACCGAGTAGTCCTTGATTCCATTGATGTTAACCTAAAAAAAAACTTTAAAGGCCTCAAATGACAACATTGCCTAGCTTAATGTTTTACTTAAAATGTATCCCTTTTTAATTAACCACTGTAAAGAGATTTTAAAGCTTCAGAGTAATAACTTCAAGTAACTAAGTAACATATGGCAAATATATCCCACTCCCCCTGCTTGCGTTCCCTCTCTTGCTGTGTCTCTCTCTGTCAAATAAATAAAAAATCTTTAATAATACAGAGTTTGAATGAGATTTGCTTGTTTTTGCCTGCATACATAATCAATATGTTGCTAAGTATCAGTAAGTACTGAATCTGTCAGTCATCTATTTTTTAACTCTTCATGAAGAGACCTGTATTGCATTATTTGCTGAAACAGCTCTCCCTGAACTGACAGTTTATGAAGACTATAACTGAGCTTTAAAGTGATTACAAATGAGAAGCTCTAGTATTAGGTGTGAAATAAGAATGATAAAGTGGACATTCTGCCAATGTAAGATTGCACGAATCACACTTTTGTGACCAATAGAGTGGAAACTTGACCTATCTTACAAAATTTACTGGCTTATGTTCTCTTCCATCACCATCCCAAGGATGGGGAAATGTTTTTCTTGGTTATGTCCTTTGAGACAAATTAAAGATGTTTTGCTTTACTTTAATGTCACCTAGTCAAGTAAAATTGGAAAGGCCATAAAGCCTTGTAAAATTGAAAATTTACTTGAACTTGGAGCCCATTAATAGCTTCTTGGCCCTGGGCTGCTATAAAATGAGTTAATGGCACATAGAAAATGCAATCAAGGAATTTAGTATTAAGAGGATTTGGAATTTGAAATCAATAAAGCTATCATGTGAAGGCTTGATAGCCACAAGCTTCCTGGAGATATAGAAAGGGTTTGCAATAATAGTTGTGGAGGATTCAAGTGCCTTTTCCCATTCCTTGCAGCAACAATTGAGGAAAATCTCAGCAGATAGTGTTACCTCTACCCAAAAAGGTAGAAGCCATTTCAGGTCTGAAATCTCCTAATGGTTTCATCTGTCTTCTTCTAGACTTCCTTATATCTTCACCATGCTGAGTTAGCCCCCTGCATTTCAAAGGAAGAGGTACTTCTATTCCCTGTATAGACTGATCTGACCCTTGTGTTCAGGATTTCATCTCTTCCTCTCCTGGGAATTGATTTTCTCAAGTTCACACACACACATACTCCTGCTCTCCTAGAGCCTCAGCCTCACCCTGTCTGCTACCTCTCTTCACAGCCTGAAAACTCTTATCATAAACACCTCTGCCCTATGCCCACATCTCTCCTTAAGCTTTTCTTAATCTCTCTGCTTTCTTTTTCTCCAAACTGCTTAAAAGATTGGTCTATGTCTTGTCTGTTGTCTAACTTCTTCTTAACCCACTGTAACTTGGAACCTGCCTACCCATCTCCCACCTCCACTGGCAGTGTTCTCTGAAACGTTACAAAGGGCCTCTCTTTACATACCATCTTTATCTAATAATCCCCAAATTTATAACTCCAGCTCAGATATCTTCGAAGCCCCAGACTGATACATAGCACTCTTCTTGGCATATTTACCTTTATGTTTCAAAGACTTCTTAAATTTAATTTGCTCAAAACTTAACTATCAATTTTTCTCTCCCAAATGAGTTTCCTTTCTAATCTCTTAATCCCACTATCCAACCAGCATCCTAGGATTAGTGGTTAACATTTCCCTCACACTCCTCCCAACCAATCTATTGTCAAGTACCATCCATTCTATTTGCAAGATATTTATCAAACCCTTTCACCACTCTTCCAACCTTACTGCCACCAAACCACCATGACTTCTTACCTGAATCATTGTAGCCATCTTTTTTTTTAACTTTTAAGATTCACTTTATTAACAACTTTCAAATATACAGTATAGTATTAAATGTAGTCATCATGCTGTACAATACATCCCATGATTTAATTATTTTATAACTCGAATTTTGTACCTTTTGACCCCCTTCACCAACCCCCCACACCCAACTCTGGCAACCACCAATCTGGTCTCTGTATATGTGAGTTCTCTCTCTTTTTTTTTTAGAGTCCACATTTTAGTGAGATTGTATAGTATTTGTCTTTCTTTTTTTTTAATTTTTTATTGTTATGTTAATCACCATACATCATTAGTTTTTGATGTAGTGTTCCATGATTCATTGTTTGTGCTAACACCCAGTGCTCCATGCAGAATGTGCCCTCTTTAATACCCATCACGAGGCTAACCCATCCTCCCACCCCCTCCCCTCTAGAACCCTCAGTTTGTTTCTCAGAGTCCATCGTCTCTCATGGTTCATCTCTCCCTCCAATTCCCCCCCTTCATTTTTCCCTTCCTTCTCCTTTTTTTTTAATTTTATTTTATTATGCTGTGTTAATCACCATACATCATTAGTTTTTGATGCAGTGTTCCATGATTCATTGTTTGCATATAACACCCAGTGCTCCATGCAGTACGTGCCCTCTTTAATACCCATCACCAGGCTGACCCATCCCCCCCCCACCCTCCTCCCCTCTAGAACCTTCAGTTTGTTTCTCAGAGTCCATCGTCTCTCATGGTTCGTCTCCCCCTCCAATTCCCCCCCTTCATTCTTCCCCTCCTGCTATCTTCTTCTTCCTTTTTTTTCTTAACATGTATTACATTATTTGTTTCATAGGTACAAAATTGTGCAAGACGGTTGAATTCACAGATCTGTACCTCTGTAGCCATCTTTTTATTGGTCTTCTTGCTTTCACTCCTGACTCTCCCCAACCCATTCTGTACCCAGCAGCCAGAGTGATCTTTGCAATATGTAAATTGAATCATATTCTGTGCTAAAAATCTTCAAAGATTTCCCATTGCACCAATACTTCTTAATACTTCTTAATATAACCTTCAAGCTTCTGTGTGACCTGCCCTCCCTTGATATCTCCACTCTCATCTATAGCTGTCTTTCCCTTGCTTACTACCCTAAACTCCAACACTACAGATTCTTTGTTTCTTGCAGACTAAGCTTTCCTCTATCTCATTATCTTCACCATCTTGTTCCTTCTGGCTGAAATGTTTTTCCTCATTATGGTGATTTCCCCTTAACCTATAGTTCCCACCTATGATGCCACCTCCTATAAGAAGCTTTCCTGAGAATCCAATCTAAACTAGGAACCCCTATTTATTTTATTCAAAATTCTGTTAGTTGCCCAAATAGCACTTAGTAGTATTTGTTTCCATGTTTACTGTTTTTTCCCTTTCTGTGGATTATAAACTCCATGAAGGGAGGGAGTTTTGTTCACCACACAATAACTAAAACCTAGTCTCATACCTGACAATAAGTACCTGTGGGGTGTATGTTTGCTAAATTTTTTGGCTCCAGATGTTTCAAGTCTTTTGTATTTTAGAAGATAAGTCTAGCTCTAATTTCTTCAGATAAAATTTAAGGCAGGGATTTTTTTATGTGCAATGAAATATTTTTTTCATTTGTGCAGTTCTATGTTCATGCCTTAAGACTAACTCAAAAATTTAAGATTGTAAATGTGTCAACCAAGAGCCAGTTAGGGAATTTTGATAGCCTGGTAAATATCATGAATTACTATCAATGGTGGGGTGGGGTGGAGGGGGCTTCACTTGAATCATCAACTATCCACATCCGTCCTACCTAAACCACAACCAATTTATCAAAAAAAGGAAACATTTAATAATACCTGGTCATTTTTATACTTGTTTCTTTTTAAAAAATGGTTTGGAAATTTTTAACTTAGTCATTGTCTTAACATACTCAATTTTGTGAACTTTCTACTCTATCTCTTAGTTTCAGAATATTGTCACTGTATTGATTTAAATGTCTTGGTAGTAACACCATGTACACAGAATGTCAAGCCATAGTCGTGTTGGATTATTTCCAAAATAAAATTGTTTCCTCGTCCAAAAAATAGCAAGTGATAAGAAAAATGTGTCTACCTGATAAAGTGGCCCAACTTAGCTATGGAAAATTCCCTGAGAAAATGTGATGTTTGCAGAAGTGAAATGCTAAGCTTTATTTAACACCTTGAAATAAAATCAAAATAAGTATAGTATCCAGACATGAGACAGGAGCAGTTCTATAAAAGTCTGTGCTGGTAAAGCCACATGTGGAGACATGTGTCCAGTTCTTAATGCCATATTAAGATAATTTCCTTCAGAGAAATTATCTTCAGAGAAGACCAAGATATCTGGAAAGAAAATTTTAGGGAGGCATAACAGACATTTCCAAATGTTTTAAATGCTATCATATAGAAGAGAAACCTTACGTTTGGTGTTGCCCAGTGTATTAGTCAGGATTCTCTAGAGAAACATAACCAATTGAGAGAGAGAGAGAGAGATTTATTATAAGGAGTTGGCTCATACAATTATGAAAGCTGATAAGTCCAAGATCTGTAGTGTGAGTCAGCAAACTGAAAAGTTTGATGGTGTGGTTCTAGTCTGAAGGCCAGCAGGCTTGAGACCCAGGAAGAGCTGGTGTTTCAATTTGAGTCTGAAAACAAGAAAAAACTGATTGTCCTCAGTCAAAGATAGGCAGAAGGAACTCTTTCCTGATCTGAGGAGGGTCAGTCTTTTTGTTTCATTCGGGCCTTCACCTGATGGGTGAGGACCACTCACAGTAGGGAGTACAGTCTACTTACTCAGTCTGCTGATTAAAATGCTATTCTCATCCAAAAACACCCTCACCGGAACATGCAGGAGCGTGTTTGACCAACCATCTGGGCACCCCAGTCAAGATGACAGAACTATCACAACCAGAGTGCTAGATTTGAACCCATTTAATTCAATTCAACTAGCATTTCTTAAGTGGTGACTATATGTGGCTCTGTGTGACAAGTAAATCCTGATGATACAGCAATAACCAAGCACATGGTTGGGCAGAAGTTATAGGAAGGCAGATGTAGAATTTAAGAGAAATATTTGCAATGAGCAAAGGTGACCATTCATGAAATAAGTCTTTGCTAAAGAAAGACTTCCCATCCCACAGAGGCTTTTCAATTAATTGGAAATGGCCACCTACCAGTATTAATGTAAAAGACATTCCTCTTTGAGAGGCCAGTTAATTATACAACCTTAAAGATATCTTTAAGCCTAAAATCTAGGACTCAGAGAGTTTATTTAATTTAGTTATATCACCAACAAATTACTTTATGTGCTTGCCTAAAATATTGGTTCTAAAGTGATTGTGATTTATAAAGGATATTAGAATATAGGAAAAATGTTATGAATACATGAACATATACTCACAAGAAAAATATGAAATATAGGATAATTACAAGCAAAACCTTTGAATCATTCTTATTTTATTGCTGCCTGCCAAATCATTAATTCTGATCTGAAATAATTTAAAAATAGCATCTACAACATGCTGCACACTTTCTATTCATGGATGTTAAACACCAAAAATAACAGAAGTAAATTGAACTTCATGAATGATTCATGGCTTCCCTTGCTTTATGTCCCCATTGTCAAGGAAATTAGCAGCATTGGATATCTCCTTAGATAAATTTGATTTTGCCATATTCAGTAGACTACTTAATGAAAATGAATATTTCACATTTATGTTCATAGAAATGTTAATGAATTTTAGTGCCTGTAGCTTTTTTGATGAGCAGAGGGGTGGGTGTATGGAAGAAGGGAATACTTTCTGAATTAATTTTTTCCTTTTTCCAGGCTGCTTCTTTGAAACTGTGAAAAAGCACTCTTTGTGAAAAGTCTCTGATCCTTTAAAGTTATAAAATAAAAGCCAGTGGAGGAATGGAGTTCTTTTTATGAAAATTAGTTTTGCAATCAACTTGACTATAAAGTTAGCCTTTTAGCTGTTCACTTCAATCCTATAGGCAGTTTATTATCCAAATATGGATAAGTGGCTCTGTAGATTGATGACGAGATCTCTGATTTACCAATTTAGATTTCTAGAAATTTTTTCTCTCCGTGGTGCTCTGTTGGATGACAATTTTACTACTAGCTTCCTAAGAGGAAGTCAAAATAAAGCTTATCGTTTTGCCTAAATGCTTTAGGTATTAACCAAATACTTAAAGACACATTTTATAATGGAACTTCAATCTTCTAGAACTAGACATCCTTGCTAAACTGAGAGCTTTGGTTCACTTTAGATCCAAACTTAATAATAATGATCGCTAATATTTATTGATTATACATTATGGGCCATACACTTGACAAAGATTTCTCATTGAATTTTCACCAAAACCCTATTGTTCTATCCCACTTTATAGAGGAGAAAATCAAAGTACCGTGGTAGTAACTTGCCTCAAGTCACAAAATGATAGTGGTCCAAATGGGATTTGAACTCAAGCAATCTGACATGAAAGTCTAAGATTTAGCCCTTAAATTACAGCCTCTTAAGAAAACTCTTCTCTCAAGCTTCCCCACTGTATGTGAGTTGGGTGGTTTTTAAGTATGCTATATCTGAACACAAATTAGATACCTAAGAACAGAGCAGGTTTTAACTGGTCCTTCTCCTCTGTACTGAGTCTGTCTCAATTCATTTTCTACATGGGGATTTATTTTCTGACATTCTTGTCAACTAAACTAAATATTGATATAATTTTAAAGAACAACTCTTATTTTACCAGGTCACTTCTATAATTGCAACAGATCACACAATGGTCAGAAATCCTTTCTCTTCTAAATGGCTACAAATACTAGTTCCCTAGTACAGATACTAGTATCTGTATATATGAAAATCCTTTTCATATAGTGTTAGGCCTGACTGACTGTAGTGGGGCCGTAGTTTTAGTCTATTCAGTACTCATCATATGGATGCATGAACATCTGTAATCTTGGAAATGGACATATTCTCTTGAGAGGTCTTGACTTGTATTATTCTCTGAACCACATCCATACAGGAACTGTGTGACAATATGTATAATTTAGTTTTCATTTAAATTACTTTATTCTTGGGGCACCTGGGTGGCTCAGTCATTAAGCGTCTGCCTTCGGCTCAGGTCATGATCCTGGGGTCCTGGGATCGAGCCCCGCATCGGGCTCCCTGCTCCGCGGGAAGCCTGCTTCTCCCTCTCCCTCTGCCCCTGCTTGTGTTCCCTCTCTC
The DNA here is from genome assembly GCF_002201575.2 of Neomonachus schauinslandi. Taxonomy (NCBI): domain Eukaryota; kingdom Metazoa; phylum Chordata; class Mammalia; order Carnivora; family Phocidae; genus Neomonachus; species Neomonachus schauinslandi. The sequence continues at coordinate 164,585,981 of NC_058404.1, read as the reverse complement.
ACCGTGTCTCTGTCAAATAAATAAAAATCTTCTAAAAAAATAAAATAAATTACTTTATTCTTATTTTTAAGATCAAAGATTTTAAAAGGGAGCTTTTAAAAATACTGATCCCATGGGGCGTGTGGGTGGCTCAGTCGGTTAGGCATCTGACTCTTGATCTTGGCTCAGGTCTTGATCTTAGGGTTCTGAGTTCAGGCCCCACGTTGGGCTCCACACTCGGCATGGACCCTACTTAAAAAAAATTGTAAAATCTTGATACCATGACCCCACCCTGGACAATAACATCAAAATTTGGAAAAGGTGGGCCCTTGCACAACCACTTTTTAGCTCCCCGGTGATTTCAATATGCAGCCAAGTTTGACAGGCACTCCATTAAGGCTATAATGCTTTGAATTTTTGCTCCTTACTTTCTAATAGACCCATTTCTCTAAATGGGAAGGCAAATGGAAACAGAACTGAGGGAAGAAAGTACAGCAAAGAACAGATAATAGCATGATTTTCAAAGAAAGAAATCATTGAAATGATCAAAGGAGAAAATTTAAGCTATTCTTTTCTTTATCCCCTCTGGCAGAAGGCTCCTTTTTTTTTTTTTTTCCTTTATAAGTGCATGCCTTGAAATAAATAGGTAGACCAATGGACCCTGCCTTTCACTGGAATTAAGTGCTTCAACCAGACATTCAAAGCCATGTAATAATAAGTCAAGTTGTTACAAGACGCTAGTCTATTTTAAAAGCCCCGGTACCTATACTATGTATTAATATGAATGCAACTGATGACACATTAATTTGTCTAATGATGCTGTGGTGAATGGAGTTATACTTGGGAGAGAGTGGTATGCACATTGGCTGGTTTAGTAACATTTGCTTTCATGTTAAAAAAAAGAAAAAAGCTAGTTAAAATTTATATTTGAATGAACGCACAGCAATAGGGCTTTCACAGGAATAGTTTATCAAACCAAAATCAAGTATAGTTTGTTTCAACCACAAAAAATAATATAATAATAATTTCTGTATTCATCTTTATCGCCCGGCACCCTGTCCCATAGGCACTGACTGCACTCATCTGATGGTGTAAAAGGGCAGATTTGTCACAGGGCTCCCACTAGGTGATTGCACTGATTTCAAATAGATTGTATTCTCAGTACTTAGATTAATAGCCCTGCAATTCCAACAAAGAAAATTCTACGGAAGAGAGCCCAAGGGTTTCTGCTCTTACCTTAGAAACTGGCAGGGTGGAGACCCTTCACCTGTCTGAGACGCTCCCTGCCCCGGCTTGTCAAACCTTCACGTGCTCCTGGGGATCTGGTTATAAAATGCATTCTAGTTTAATGAGCTTGGGCTGGGGCCTGAGCGTCTGCATTCCTCACCTGCTACCAGGTGACTATGCTGTTGGTGCATGGACCACAGTGAGTAGTAAGAATCCGAAGTAAAAAAGAAAAAACAAAACAAAACAAAAAACCAAAACCCTGTCTCACCTGTGTTCCTCAATCTACATATGCAGACTGTTTGCTTCCTATTGAGATTTAAATAATTAGCTAAAAGCTGTTGTCACACTGGTTGCTCAGCACTTGATTCAAGAGGGTTTTGAGCTTTAAATTAACTGAGGCAGAAAAGTCATTTGCAGGTGACCTGAATAACTTCCAAACACTGAAGCCCGAACAGCTTAGACTTTGTAAGGTACCCCGGGCTTGTAACATTTGTGGCCTACCTTTTTATATGGAGAAGACTCCCAGATATAGCATGTCATTAGTACTCTTAGACCCACCTTAAAAATAATACGCGGGCGAATATTTTGTATGCAGAAAAGATTTAATCTCAATAACAGAAAAAATAATGAAAATATTCTAATGATTTTACTTGACTCTATGTCCACTAACTAGAGGATTTTAGTGGAAGGAGCAACAGTTTACAACTCAGCTATCTAGAGACCTGGGACTTAATGAGTCATTCTGAAGAATCCGAGTCTGCCAGACTTTATTTTAATATTTTGATGTGAATCTTTCTCAACAGAGAATTCTAAAAATTACTTATTCTTTTTCCGTGATTCAGATATACAGTCATAACTGTATTTCTCATGAGGTGCTGAAGCTCTAGCTTCCCCGGAAGCAAAGACAGGTATAATGGGTTCTCACTCTGATCATCGTGGTGACCCTAAGCCCTACATTTTTGTGAGTGACTTCCTGGGTGGAGTGATGAAAGCCCCTTTCTACATAATTCATGTGTCCATTTTTAAAAAATGTGTACTCTAGTCAAGTAAGCATATTTTTACAACTCAAGACAAAGGTGTTTTCCTGGCAGAGTTCTCATTTAATGTAACCTAGTCGCTTCATTAGGGATCAGTAATAATTCTATCAAGAGTCATTAGTTTCAAGGTCTCAGCCATTGTCCAGATCCTCAGTGTCTACTTCCTCATCACCTTCCTCCCTCCTGACTGCCATGGTGATGGGTTCTTAAGTCACCTGCATTCACTCAATATCCAGCTACTGAGTTATAAAGGTTTTCTACCTGTAATTTCCCACTGTTGCTGTCATTATTTTATCTCTTCCTCTTTGAACTTAAACATGCTATATATGCCAAAACTCTACCTTATTCTTTTTGAGAAAAGATATTTTACATAACTGTCATCTGATCTTATTGGAAGTATTAGGAAATGTCTCCTCCAAGAAATAAAAAGTAATACTCTCCCTACTGTCCTTCTGATTCTTCACATTCAGCCTTTAAGCTATTAGATAATCAAAGGGTCAAGCCTGACTTTGTTAAATTTTCACCATTTCCTGACCAGTATGTACAGTTATAATAAAACTAAATTCTCTTCCTAGGTTGCATGAAGTTTAAACAAGAGAAGTATCCTTCTGCTACTGTGATACCAGGTCATAGTTACTTTTCTTAAAGTTTTACTTTGAAGAGAATTCATGCATAATCAATATTGAAAATGTCTATGTTTTGTTCCATTTGGGACTGAATGATAATAACAATAATAATTGCATGATGATGATAACAATAATAACATGACTATAAGTGCTACAGTATAAGTAGCAAAAGCTAAAACAAAAGCATGGTGAGAGAGGATGTCTCAGATACTATGTTTACTTGCCAAAATGTAGATCATTAAAAAAGCAACCCACCTAGGTCAAGGCAAGCTCACGTGAGTCCAGGTGAGCTGTATGTGGAATATATATGGATGTATGAATGCATGCAGAGGGTTTAAGCATGGCAAAGATGACACAGGACACAAGTTCGGAGTCTTATACATCAGTCCAACAGAATTCACATGGGAAGCCTCTTGTTTGTGGTAAGTTCTTTCTTAGACAGTCAATGTCTACCCTTACAAGTAAGATAAAATGGAGGAAATTATCATTACAAAGAGATCAAAAAATATAAAGTCTGGTATATAGAAAAATAATCTATGTGTATATTGGATTCACAAAGAATTAAACCAGGAGCATGTAAGTGAAAAAAAGCTAAACACACAGAGAAAGAAGAAGAATTAACCTTGGGTTGGCAGACAACAATAAGATGACATGAAATTCAAAGTTAGAAGTTTGTAGAAAGGAGGAAACGAAAGTCACTTGATGCAACTCCCAGGCCCAACCCCAGAGGTGTAGAAGGAAAAACAGCCAGGACTTTGAGAGGGCTATTGGGTAAGTTGTATTTGCAAGGGAAAACAAGGTTTTGTTGGAAGCAAGTGGTGATGACCAGGACATTGAGGATGGAGGAGATTTTGCTTATGCTAGACTATGTTCCACTGGGCACTGGAGGAGGGTTTTGGGATTCGTGGAGGGCTGGAAGATAGAAGAAGAATAGAGAGACTATAAATCCTTATAGGAGCTCATTAAGACAAAGCTAAAGTGCCTGGTACAGTGCTTAACATACTTTACTCAGTATGGGGTGATCACAGCTATCACCAATGTCCAGGGCAATCCGATGTTTGCTCCCCAGAATCCTGAACACTTCCAACTTCCATATCCATTGTGAGTGCTTCTTTCTCTCAGTTCTGTCATACCTGTCATCACTCTGATTGTTGCCACTGTTGCTGGAATGTCATCACTCTCCCCTCTTCATTTCTAACCATTTTCTCCCATCTCTCTTGGCTTTTACCTAAAAAACTGATCTTTCTGTACATCACCAACCAATCAAAGCCCTCTTCTCCTCTGCTCTTGAGCTGACTGATAACAAAGTGCCCGGAGAAACTACTTGTCTCACTCTTCTTGGCTCTATCTGTCTATTTCTGAGTTCCCAGAGGTTTCGGATTCTTCTATAATATACAAGTGATTATTGTGCACATCTCATTCCCAACACTGTTAATACTTCTAGGATGACAAGAGGACTATACCATAGTCCCCCAAAGGCTACATTCCTAAGCTAGCATTTGTACAGATGCACAAATGCCATTCTCAAGAATTTTAGAGTATCAAAAACTAGATTATTGACCAATAACTAGAGAAATATTCTGTTGATATTTTAACATAGTGCTAAAGTCCAATGCATTTTTGGGAGTCAGGATCACAGACCAGTGACTCAATTCCTTTAAATTAACTTGGGATCACTTGAAAAGACTCTGTGGGAACATCTCTCTATCTTTGGCAGCTTAAATACAGCTATTGGTTGCAGCCTATTCCTGTGCATCTCACTGCCAAGCAGACTACTTTTCAGCATTCTTTTGTGTGTTCTATGAAGCACCATGCAAATGATTGCTCAGCCTGCTTTATAGACAAGAAAGTGATGTGACAATGTATTTGTCCCACAGTTTCCCGCCCTAATTCTCAGGAAGGAAATCTCCATTTATTGCATTTGAACTACTGTGGCCCCTACACAATTATAGATGAAGCCTCCATTTCCTTAAGGAAGGAAAATGGGGGGCCCATCCACTGATACATTTTCAAAGAGTATAACTTTGTGGGCTTAAGAGTCTAGTCTTTATCAGGAGTTTGGAGAATCAAGCAGAATATAAAAAGAAAAATCTTGGTTAATAATTCAGACACTCATAACTTTATTCATTCACCCACATACTGTCTATAGTCCTTATCAGGTATCGAGAACTGTTCTACACAAAACGAAGCCCCTAACCTTACAATCTATTATTGGGAAATAGAAAGAAATCAAAACAAAGTCACTGATATAAAATATAATGCAGGAGTATGATATGCTATGACAAATGTATTAAAGAAAAGAAAAACTGCGTAGAGGGATGGAGAGGGGTCTGTGAGAGAGAGAGAGAGAGAGAGAGAGAGAGAGAATAGGTGCAGATATGTATGTAACACTGTTTTGGATGAGGAAGCTATGAAAAGCCAGTAATTTTAACACTACTCAAGGAAGGACAAGCCAGTATATGTCCACATTTCATAGGCATGAAACAGGGTACTGAAGGGTTGAAAGATCTGTTCAATGCCACCAAGACACTCAATAATCTTGAACTGTTGGTTCTGGTCTTCTTTCCTGCTCCCTGTCTTGCCTCAGTTCAATGAATAAAAAGGGTATGCTTTAAATAAATGGCATGTGTGAAATCCTAACCATGTTTATTCAATAACTTCAGGATAGTGTCACTACCAATGAGTATGTAGAATTAGAAGTTATCTCAGTGGCTTTGAGAAACTTGTTTAATGTGTCCCTGTCCAATTACCTCAAGATAAAACATGATCACAACAGTGACCTTGTGAGTAGAGAACAATTTTATACCTCCACCCAGTGTGGTCTGAGCTGTGGCTCAAGCAGTTGGAGAACTGTCCATATTGGAGCAACAAAGTTTCCCGTTGTTGTCCACAGAGTTTCAGCCCTGTGATATGATGTCTTTCTCAGCCACTGCCCTTTATATCGACAGGGCCCACTGGGCTAGGTCTCATGGAGGTGGATGTGCACATAATCCCATGTTTACCTTCAAAGGGGGCAGAAATGCTGCAGTGCTCTGGAAGTTACTTTTATCGAATCCTTATCAATCTCCATTATTATTTGCATATGACCAATTATGAATGTAAAGTTAGAGAATAATAGCACACATATACATGTACATATACATATACAATACATATATGAAATACTTTCATACATTTTCATTTGAGTCCCACAACAGCCTGTAGGAAAAGTAAAATAGTTGTCAAGACTCCGATCATGCTGATACAGTCACCAAGCCTGAGAGAAGTTAAATGAATTTGCCAAATACACAGGGTTAAAAAGTGGCAAAGCCCAAACTAATAGGCTATAGGAAATTTTGCCCTGTTGAACCAGGCTCTTCTAAGAGAACAAAATAAGACACTTTGGAAAACTTCATTTTACTTTCTTAGGTCTCAAAGGTATTTCTGAAAAGCAATAGTTTACTAAATAAAACCTAAATGTCTTAAAACAATCCTATAGTTTCCCCCAAAGTGTTAATAATGACTCTGTGTATATAAATACACTTAGTTAAAACTTAGATTCACAAATTTAACATTTGTGATGCTGTAGCCAATCAAAATTCTGTCAAGAAAACAGAAGAACCATTCAGTATATTAAAGATAGTAAAGGCTTTGGGCGACCGGGTGGCTCAGTTGGTTAAGCGACTGCCTTCAGCTCAGGTCATGATCCTGGAGTCCCGGGATCGAGTCCCGCATCGGGCTCAGCAGGGAGTCTGCTTCTCCCTCTGACCCTTTTCCCTCTCATGCTCTCTGTCTCTCATTCTCTCTCTCTCAAATAAATAAATAAAATCTTAAAAAAAAAAAAAGATAGTAAAGGCTTTAATAGAGAGAACTAAGAGCATATACAAAGATTAGAAAATCTTTCCATGCATCTGGCAGCAATTGCCCCAGGAAAATAATGGCCTCTCCTCCTCCATCATCCAGATCTGGTGCCAATCCCTCTCTTTGGAAAACTCTAACCTGGGGAAGGAGATTCTGTCAAAACTATATCTAGCTTCTTTTCAGTGATATCTGGGGTAGTGATGCCAAGTTGACAATAAGCAAGCAAACATAGGCATGACAAAGTGATCTCAGAATTCTGTGTCATTATTTTTAAGTTTTCTAAGGCACACCCTGGGGGCACTTGGGTGGCTCAGATGGTTGGGCGTCTGCCTTCGGCTCAGGTCATGATCCCAGGGTCCTGGGATCGAGTCCCACATCGGGCCCCCTGCTCCTTGGGAGCCTGCTTCTCCCTCTGCCTCTCTCTCTCTGTCTCTCATGAATAAATAAATAAAATCTTTAAAAAAATAAATAAATAAAATAAATAAAGCACACCCTGGAATCGTATCTCCTAACTGGTATAGTAAAGGAGCAAGCCACACAGCCTGGGAGAATACCTCATCATTCAATTCCTTCCATATATTCAGCAAATATTTGATATAATTTTTTATGTGCAGTGAACAAAACAGACATGGTTCCATCCCTGTTGGTGCCTACCTCTTGATAGGGCTTTGTCGTCAAACCCACTGAATTTGCATTTTGGGGAGAACTTGTACGTTGTTGGGTCATTCACAAATTTGAAGAGCATCGAGAGTCTAAGATTGCTTCAGCCAACTTTGCAAAATCATACAGTTCAGTCATAGAAGAAACTCAAAATACCCACTGAGTCATCAGATGTCATTTCTTGATTCACAACCATGCTCTCAGTGAATGATTACAATAATCCACAGTATTTGTATAGCACTTTGTACTTGTTGAAAGGTATTCTCTAGCATTGTCTTATTTGACCTTCACAAAACAGATATGGGCAGATAATTTTCTTTTTAATCAATGATAAATCAAGAACATAGATAAGGGCAATAAATTGTTTATTTAATTAATGATCAGTGTGAAACTTGAAACTAGGTCGTATCTGTCATCTTAGGGTCCTTCAACAATATCCCACTGTCTCTTTTGTACTAAAAGAACTGAAATCAGCACTTATTATATGTGAAATTATAGAATTAAGAAGACCTTGGCCTTCTAAATCCTTTTTATTGCCCACTTGTAATTGTTCTTCCAGCTTAAATTCTAACTGAAGTGTCTGGAAGTGTCTAGAAGTGTCCTCTTCTTTGTTTAATGGATAAATAAGCAAATCTCTCTTGGACAAATCTCTCTTTCTTTCATGAACATTCTCTGCAATAAATAGGTCACCTGGTCACATTCATGTCTTTGAGGAGTTTATTAAGTGAGATCTGTCCTACAATATCTGTGTCTGGCAAAAATACTTTTAGAGAACATAAACACTTATGACAGAATCTTAAAACCAGAGAGGACACTGAAGATTACTTTGGCCAATTCTCTCATATAGAAATGAGAAGAGTGAAATCCTATGAAGCTCAATGATATTGAGGTTAAAAAATCACATGACCAGTTACTTAGAAGCAGACCTGTATACCGAAGTCTGGTTTAAAGATCCTGTGAGCTGCCAGTATGTGGGGGATATCAGAAAATTTAAAGAATATTCTCTGGCTTAAAATCAAGTTGTGGAGACATAAAACAAAGAAAGGAGCGCACAAGCCAAGAAATAATTCCTAAATAATGGTCCACAAGCTATGATTGCTGTAATTCACTGAAAAAATAGATCAAGAATTTATTTTTAATTTCCGCCTCATTCTACAAAAGATGTGAGGCACCTCATAAGAATACTTTCAATGCAAAAGAATTAAAGTAAGCATTTATGGTGACCACGGCAAAGGGAAATTATAGGCCAAAAAATTATAAAGCCAGATCTGCTATTAGGGGTGAACCATGTGGTTAAAATAAATGGTCCTCAGATTTATCACAAGTTTTCTAAAGGCCAAGGCAAAGTAAACACAATCAATTTATAAGATTCATATTGTCCATAAAACAAAACCTAATTTACTGTTCAGTAGCATTCTTCAGTAGTTATTCAGAAAGAGGTCTCTGAGTTTCATCCTGTTCTTTCTTAACATAATCCATCAGTGTGGTCCCTTGGCATAACACCAAAGTACAATTCAGTAGAGCAATCATATTAGATCCAAAATGATGTTGCTGAAGGATCCAGTAACCTTGTGGTCTGGCTTGATTCAAAGGCATCATTTAGAGTATATAGAGATATGGATTAATTGTCTGACCCTCAAGTATTTCTTCCAAAACATTTATGGCGATATGGGAAGCAAGGAGCTCAATGTTATAACGTCTGGCAAGAGCCCATGGTGTAGATAGTCTGTCGGACCGATTGATGGCTGTTCTACAAGCTTGAATAATCAACCAAGCAGAGCTGAGTGTCATTAAGGGCATCTGTGAAAATGTAGGAGCCTAATTGTGTCATGTTTAATGCCTTTGTCCAGGGCTGAATAGGGTCAAAATCACACCCACCCAATTTAAAAAAGAAAAAAAAAAAATTGTCTGGGTCAAGATCCAAACAGAGCTGTGATCAGAGGTTACAGAATTTAGGAATGGCTTCCGGAAGGAGATGGAACCTGAACTTGGACAGACAAGGAGAATGAGGCATTTTAGACTAGCAGAAAATCACATGACTACGTGGTAGGAGAGTTGCAGATAGGAGACAAGTCAGTTTGCCGTCAAAATTTATGATTTTAAAATGGAGTAACAATGGAGCAAATCTAAACACAATTCAACTTGATCCTTTTTATGGAAATAGTGCCAGTAGAAAGTTCTTGAATTTAATATGACAGCATTGGTTTGATAGGATTTCAAGCCAATGAATTCAGTAAGTGGATTTGTTTTGATGACCTTTGCTAATTTGTTGAATGCGTGAAAATCCCCTACAGACTTCTAACAGTTCCAAAGCTAAAAATAATGACCTCACTGAAGATTCTGTCAGCTGTTCTGATTCAGAGAATGGCTGAGAATGACTGATGGACTTTGGTTCTCAAATGAGGTTCAGAGATTTGCAGCCTGACCTGTCTTGTGTATACCAGAAAATGATGTCTATACTTACTAGAGAGCATACACAGGGTCACAGGGAATAGTAAGAACTATCTCTTATTATAAATAAAAATTGTAATTACATTAATATTTAATTGTTGGCTATGTGCCAGGTGTTGTGCTTTACATGTGTTAACATATTTCATATTATCCTTACAACTTCTCTGTGAAAGAAGTATCATTAGCCTCTAGGTGTGGTAACAAAGGCTCAAAACTTTAAGTGACTTGCTCAAAGTTACACAGCTAGTTAATGCCAGAGACTTTGAACCCAGGTCTTTGTGACTCAAGAGCTACTGTTTTTAACCTTTATATAATCTAGATTCTCTGTCTTTTAGGGGCTGTTGTTTTAGATTTTAAAACCAAAGCATTTGGGTTGACAGTCTAAAACACAATTTAAAAAAATGGAATTCCTACAAGAATCATGGAGTTTGAAAGTGAACTTAAGATTACGGAATCATTAACCCAATGATCTAATTCTAGATAGGAGGTACCGATGGCTGATGCCAGATGTGAGCTGCTCAGAGCCCTGCAGCTGGTTGAAGGAGAATCAGGCCATCCAGTTCACAAGACCATGCTTTTTGACACTGCCCCCTTCTGTCTGCTCTGGGGCAGGTCACCAATTAGTTATAGAGTGTGAGAAAAGAACTGAGCCTGGGTGTAAAGCGAAACCTAAACTGGTCAGGGGCTACCATGGTATTATGTGGTTGGAGTACCAGAAGCTGGATATCTTCTTTTTTAATGAAAACACTGAGAGGACCCAGAGAATATTAAAGGGTGATTGTTTATAATTTGGAGGGGGGAAAAAAATCGAAGAATATAGAAAGCCATATGTAACCAGGTTAAAATCAAACTTACTGATCTGTTTCAGGCCGCGATCTCTTTGAGTTTAGCGATGAACATGATCACAACTGCTAATTTTCACAGTTGGATTGAAAATTTCTTGACATTACCTTAATCCCCAAACCAGGCAAAGACCCCATCAAAAAGGAGAATTTCAGACCGATATCCCTGATGAATATGGATTCCAAAATTCTCAACAAAATCCTAGCTAATAGAATCCAACAATACATTAAAAGGATCATCCACCACAAACAAGTGGGATTTATCCCCGGGATGCAAGCGTAGTTCAACATTTGCAAATCAATCTATGTGATAGAACACATTAATAAGAAGAGAGAGAAGAACCATAAGGTCCTCTCAATTGATGCAGAAAAAGCATTTGACAAAATACAGCATCCTTTCCTGATTAAAACTCTTCAGAGTATAGGGATAGAGGGAACATTCCTCAATTTCATAAAATCCTTCTATGAAAAACCCACAGCAAATATCACTCTCAATGGGGAAAAGCTGAGACCCTTTCCCTTAAGATCAGGAACACAACAAAGATGCCCACTCTCACCACTATTGTTCAACATAGTACTAGAAGTCCTAGCAACAGCAATCCGACAACAAAAAGAAATAAAAGATATTCACACTGGCAAAGAAGAAGTCAAACTCTCTCTCTTCGCAGATGACATAATACTTTATGTGGAAAAGTTATTGAAATCTTAAGTATCAGTCTGGTATCTCCAGCCAGTTACCGCCACTCGGTATTATCATGAGTGTGACCCTCCATCTATATGGTGTCTTTCAGTACCTAGTGAAACATTTATCTACACTATTAAAATTTACATTTGATCTTACCAAAATATGTGACTTCCTCCATTCTCTGAATAACTGAATATTCCCTCTTAAAAACATATACTGTTTCTAGAATCGACATCAAATAATCAGAAATGTTTCGTTAAGTAGTTAATTATTTCAGTAATCCATCTAGCAAGCAGTTATCATAGCCTGGGTGGTGCCTGGTACTCTAGATGACAGTGGTGACCAAAAGTAGAGAGGGCTCCTACCGTCCCTAGTGGAGTTTCCAGGCAGGGGAGAGAGATAGGCATTTATCAAAGACTTGCACCAATAAAGGTAAACATAGCTATGAAATAATGGCACTTCATGCTATTACAGAGTAAATTAGTGAGGATTGGACTTATGGAGGTAAAGAGAGTTTCCTTGAGAATGTGTCTGTTGTTTAGAGATCTAAAGGCTAAGAAGGAGTTAACTAGGCAAAGAGGAGAAAAAAGAACAGTCCAGACAGAGAAAACATCAAATTCAAGAGTCTGTGGCAGGAGGAATGTTGGCAAACATGAGGGACAGAAGTAAATCTATTATGTTTGTAGCAGCAAGAGAAAAAAGACCATGTTATGAGTTGAAGCTAGAAATGTAGGTAGAGGACCTACCCAACAGGATCTTGTAGAAATTTTGTCTTTATCTTAAAAGCAGTAGATCACTGGAGGATTTTTGAGCTGGGGGAAGGAGGGCTAACATAATAAGATTTGTGTTTGAAAAGTCACTGTAACTACAGTATTGAAAACAGATTGATGTGAGTGAAGAAAGCAAATTAAGCGTTTTGAAGACTATCGGAATGGACCATGGAGATATGCTAGCTTGGACCAGGATGGAAATGGGGAGGATTAGATTGAAGCAAGGCAGAGTTAGAAGGGAAAAACAGATGGGACTTCGTAAAGAATTCAATTTGAGAGAAAGAGATGGAGGAATACATAATGACTCCTACAATGTCTGGGGGTTTGTTTGTATTAGTGGATGAAAAAGAATGTCATTCATCAAAAATTAGAAGAATGGTGTTTTGAATTCTGAGCTAGGGCCAAGGAAGAGATCACAAGTGTAGTTTTGAATATCTTGAGGTATGGGATAAGTCTGCAGCACAGAAAGAGGTCTATTCTGAAGATATAAATTTGTGGATCATCAGACTATTTTGATAATCATAGCTGTAGGCATAGGTGAGTTTCCCTGAAGAGAGGATGCAGTGTGAGGAATGAAGAGGGTTTAGGAGGCTCAAGGAACTCCAATATTTAATGATTGGCACAGAATAAGATGAGAATGGAAAGGAGACAAGGAAGGAACAGCCAGAGAAATGGAAGAAAACTACAGCGTGTGGAGTTGGAGAAACCAAGGAAGGAAAAAAGTAAACCTTGGACTCTGACCTGAAGAAGTAGAAGAAGGTGGGAGGCAAGAAAGGGAGAAAGGATAAGGAGGAGAAGGAGGAGGAGGGGGAGGAGGAGGAGAAGAATAGGAAGAAGAAAAATATATACATATATTACTCATGAAACAGATATATGTGTATCTCTGTGTGGGGCATTCCATTCTCAGTGGCTACTGCCTCCTTCACCTCATGGGAGCTTCCCTCTTAAAGGGAGTTGCTTGCTAATGGAGTTTGAAGGTCTGAAGGACTTTACTGTAGGTGGAGGAGTTCAGGCCATGGAGGCAGAATCCCAACCATCTGTTGGGCCAAGCTCTTGTGGCACACACAGATGATTGCCCAACACGCATTTCTGCAGCTGTTTCTTAGTTAAAATTTATGAACCCTGTTGTTGTTGAATAGCATTAGAAACTCCACATTATTTAGGGTGTTTGTAGGGCATAATGATGAGAATTGTGTGATGTTTAATGGAAAGATGTTAAATTTTGTGATGTGGAACCCTGTAATTTTTTTCTAATAAAAAAGTGAACATCTATATTACTAAAAAAAAAGTTCAAGTTCAAAATGGAACAGAGGAAAGAACATGTATTTTGTGGGGTTTTGTTTGTTTGTTTGTTTTTTGGGTTTTTTTTAAGAACATGTATTTTGGATCTGTTACTAATTCTCAGGCCCTAGGGAGTTCAGTCTCTGTGATATATTTCTCTCATCAAGATTATGACAATATGTCAGAATATATTTACACATACACACAACTTAGAGACCTCTCACATGTAGTGGTCTTTGCTTCTGTTAGTTGTTAATTCATTTTAGAACTACTTTCTGACTTTGTGCCTATGAAAATGCTAAGGATGGAATATAATAACCTATACTTTTCAGAGTACAAGACACTCGTTTGCAAGATGACTGCAATATGCATTATTGGTCTCAGCTAACTTAATGCTTGAAAAAATATATACTTCATTTGATTAAAAGAACATCACATCAGTCTTATTTTCTCATTATTTAAAATATTTTCCTCTGGGGATTAGATTACATATATATAATGAGGCTTAAAGGTATTCATTAGTGAATATATATCTAACTCTATTCAAGACTGGATTTTCAATATACATTTCCTCAAGTAATTTCAATTTATGCCTATAATTTTAGTAGAGCTGGCTTTAATTTATTACAAAGATAACAAGCCCTACCAGCCAACTCCTCTGTAGCATGGTAGAAAAGGAATGGTGTAAGAACCAAACTTCTCTGGATTTGATCCCAGATTTATGACCTGTGCAGTTCCTCATTACACCACATTGTGCCTCATTTGCTTCACCTGTAAAATAGGGACAATAATACTTATCTCATGAGGTGGCTCTAAGGAAATTTCTACCACATATAAGCACTCAATAAGTGCCTTCTTGACATCACAATAATAATATGATATCAGGATAGTAGGCTCCAGAAAGAGCAAAAACTGCCACCTGACAAGTTTTGACTATATTGTAGTATTCATGCCATCCAGATCCAGAAAAGTAATCATGCTTTTTAATATATTCAGAGTGCTATGAACCCTGATGATGTGATGATAACAAATCAACTCTGAGCTCCTTGTCATCTCATAGCCTGTAAATTGAAATGTTTCATGATCTTGGTCAATGTGGGCAGTTAACTTCCACATGATTTGAGAGAAGAAAATGATGGTTCCTTCTGTGCTAGTTTTCACTAAAAGATGACAGAGAATTCCTTCAATAATGATTTGTTGAGTGAATGAATAAAGTGAAATGGAATGAGATAAAAGTTTCTTTGCATATTTTAGGAAATGTATAGAAATTAGAGATTATGCTGGTTTTGCAAACTTAGAGCTCTGTGGAAAAATCAGTGAGTGCTGGGCTAGGTCATTCATTTGCAGTCATTCATTTACTCAACAGATATGGTGCCCTACCATGTTGCTACTCTATTAAGTGCCATGATGGTCAAAAAAAGAATCACATCTATAGGTCCCTGCCCTTGTCAGACAGGAAAATCATGAACCAGGTAATCACAAGATTATTCCAAAGCCAGCCAAATAGAGTAGCCCCCCTCATCTAATTTTCATCCAATCTTTCCATTTTAGACCAAGCATGTCTATTATGTTTCCCCAACAAAACAATATCCAACCCAGCCAAACCAAAAGCCAAGATAAATCGTTGACTTTGTTGCTAACGTCACCAAATAATTTTGTCTTCTTTAAGATACTGTTTTCTTTTGATTCTGAGCATATAGATACATCCTAATTAGCCTATTGTCTGACTAATATTTTGATAGTCACAGTTTTTTGGTTTATGCATTTGAATTTGCTTATTTTGGATATTTTGTTTATTTCCTTATAACAATGCAGGTTTAATGAGAAGAAAGTATAGAAGTCTCAGAGATCTTTCCTGGCACACTTCTAAATCCAGTTGCTTTCCAATGTGTTTTAATTAAGCAAAGACTACTAAAAATATAAAAATGTAATAATGAATTCCATCCAAGTTCCTTCTATTTCAGTATTTTCTCTGACAGTAAGGTCAAGCCACATTTTGGGGGGAATGAATCAATCCTAAGTGGTTCCTTTGATATTTCCGTCACAAGTACATAATTATTGCTAACTTATTTTTCAGATGAATCAAGATCAATCTTTAACTAATTTAAGTTAATGGTTTGGAAGTCTTCTTGACGTAAATGCCTTGAATTTGTCTTCTAATATATAAAAAATATTCCCTTTCCCAACTTGATAGACTAAATGGTATAGAAGAAAAGACACCAGGTCTGTCAATTAACTTTGCTTCCTTACAGTAAAATGGGAATGATCATATCTATCTTGCAATATCACAGGGCCTGATCCAGAGCAGGCATTCACTTTCTGTTTTCACTTTTGTTAGTAATACATGTACATGGTTTAACAATTCAATAGTTTTCCAAGACCTGTTATAAAAACAGCAGTTCTCTGTCCCCATCTACACACTGCCTCCCTCCCTTTCCATTAACCAAGAGTAACTGATTTCAACCCTTTTAGTCTTTTTATTTTCCTTCACATTTCTAAATAACAACACTTAAACTATTAATTCTTGGTTTCTCACTTTTATACATACCTTTTTTATACACTCCCATATCCCCCCACCAGCACTTATACACACCTCTTCCCTTCGTCTCCCTAATATTAAGATACAATGATCAACCCATATCCGCTATTATTAAAATAATGAGGGGCACCTGGGTGGCTCAGTCAGTTGGGCATCTGCCTTCGGCTCAAGTCATGATCCCAGGGTCCTGGGATCGAGCTCTGCATCAGGCTCCCTGCTCAGCGGGGAGCCTGCTTCTCCCTCTCCCTCTGTCATTCCCCCCTGCCCCGTCCCACTTGTGCTCTCTGGCCCTATCTCTCTGTTAAATAAATGAATGAATGAATGAATGGATGGATGGATGGATAAATAAATAAATAAAATCTTTTAAAAATATATTGAAATACTTCTTATAGGTAGAAAAATAGCTGCTGCTCTGAAACTACCAAGACCTACCTCTACTCTATTAGCCCGGCCTCACCCAGAGACCATCCCCCTACCCTCCATAATCTCCTCCTATAATCCAACAAGGAAGGGAGTGATGCCTGGTACAGTGGGTTCCTTCAGCATTCCCCAGTGTCCACTATACCTCAATTTTGTGGTCCATACCACACCGGGTGGTAAATATTTAATATTTTTAATATATAATTCCTGGTTGTAAATAAATTTTTAGTTATGCTGATATTTAGTATTCACATTATTGCAATTCTATGAACATTATTCACAGCTGAGCTATTTAGTAGACTCTGCCCAAACTTACTCTCCTGTACTACTTAGCTTCTTTTCCATTATTAAATCATCTGCAAATTCTTTGTTTTAGGTGTACTTCTCAAACACACAAGTGAGCTATCAAATTAATCTTCCTAGGGACATCTTTCCTAGAACTCTGTGTTCTCTTGCTTGCATCTGAACTAATTGCTCTTCAGACCTACCTGCACCATTACCATCTTAGGATCTTCTTTCCCATTATCCTAGGGATTTTTATTTTTTGGTCTATCTTTTGTATGGAAGCCTGTTTCCTGAATTCCACATCATCTTTTTCCTTAATTTACATCCTGGTGGAGTTTTCCCCTGTAGCTTCCTGAGAGTAGCTGAGGGAAGACTAACTTTTTGAGACTTTGTGTGTCTGACAATGCCTTTATTCTCTCCTGACAATTGATTGAATTTTTTATGTATATAGACTCCTAGGTAAGATATCAATTTCCTTTGTATTTGTGAAGGCAATATTCCAGTGTCTAACTTCCGATATTCTACTAAGAAGGTCAATGCTATTCTAATTCTTGAATCTTTGTATATGGATAGATTTCTCCTTTGCAACATTTTAGGATATTTCTTTTGTTTCCTAATATTCTAAATTTCATAATGATGAGGCTTATGATGAAGTAGTGTGATCATGGTAAATGTCAGATTGGACTTCTAATTGGGAAACACCGATTGGATTTAAACACCATTTATGATTATTGGAATCATAAATGTCTTAGTCTCTTTGGGCTGCTTTAACTAAATACCATAGATTGGGTAGCTTATTAACAGCAGAAATTTATTTCTCGCAGTTGTAGAGGTGGAGTCCAAGATCGTAGGACCAGATGATTTGGTGTCTAGTGAGGACCTACTTCCTGGTTCATGTCGATGGTCGTGTTCTTACATGGCAAAGGGGACAGGGGAGCTCCCTGGGACCTTCTGTAAGGGCACTGAGCCCAACAGTGCTAATCATCAAAATCACCTCCCAAAGGCTCCACCTTCTAATACCAGCACACTGAGCATTAGGATTTCAACATATGGATGATGGTGGGGGGAGACACACTAACATTCAGCCTATAGCAATATGGCAAACAGGCTTTTCAAATTGGCTTCTTTCACTTACTAACATTCATGTAAAGTTCGTCCATGTCTTTTCATGGCTTGATAGCTCATTACTTTTTAGCACTGAATAATACTCCATTTATGCCATTTACATATTGAAGGACATCTTGGTTTCTTCCATGTTTTAGCAATTACAAATAAAACCACTATAAACATTCATGTGCAAGTTTTTGTTTGGACATAAGTTTTATACTCATTTTGGTAAATACCAAAAAGCGCAATTCCTGGATGGTATGGTAAGAGTATGTTTAGTTTTGTAAGAAACCGCCAAACTGTCTTCCAAAGTGGCTGTATCATTTTGCATTCCCACCAGCAATGAATGAGAGTTCCTTCGCTCCACATCCTTGCTAGAATTTGGTATTGTCAGTGTTTTGGATTTTAGCCATTCCAGTAGATGTGTAATGCTAACTCGTTGCCATTTTATTTTGCAATTCCCTAATGACTTATGATGTTAGGCATCTTTTCATATACCTATTTCCCACCGGTATTTCTTCTTTGGTGAGGTGTCTATGCAAATCTTTTGCTTACTTTTTATTTGGGTTGTCATCTTAGTGTTGAGTTTTTAAGAGTTTTACATATTTTAAATACCAATCCTTTTTCAGATATGTGTTATTCACCACTTTATTTTTAAATTGTTTTAATAACAATGCATTTACACAGTTAAAAAAATAAAAACAAAATTAAAAGGTAAATATTGGGAAGTCTCACCCTACACAGACTCCCTTCCAAATTCACCCCTTTTCACCATTTGTATTAGGTTCTTATTTATCTTTCTACAGTCTCTTTATGCAAATACAAGCATATACAAGTATATAGTTTTATTTTTCCCATTTCTTAACAAGATTGACATTCCATATGTCATTCCACACTTTGCTTTTCCAGTTAACAATATATCTTGGGCATCCCTCCATACCAATCACAGAGATCTTCCTCATTGTTTTTATACAGCTACATCATGTTCCATTGTGGGGATGTACCACAGTTAAATTAAGGAATTCCCTGTGGCTAGACATTTACCACCCTGATTTTCAAAGGTAGCTGGTGCTCAGAAACTGCTGAGATTTTCTGAGGAGGCTCCATAATGAAAATGGAATGCTTCTTAGCTTTTCCCCATTGCCAGCTTAGATTCTGGTTTGCTTAAATGTGCTAAGACAGTTTCCACTTGACCATCTGCTTTCTAGCTTCCAGAGTTTCTTCTGCTCAACACTTAGTAGCATAGCAGTATCATCTTCAAACTCAAGGGTTACATCCTTGATTGCCTAGGTGTATGTGAATAAGTTTGTTCTTATTTTATATATTTCCGCTGTACTCTTTTTCAGACTTTGATCATATCCTTTCAGAATGAAGAGACTCCGTTTTCACAAATGAAAAAAACTCAGAATCAGAAGGTGGGGGATGAAATTGTTTACTTTTTTAGAGACTAAAGCAGAGAAACAGTATAGTCTAAAGACTTCCTGGAGTCGTTCAGCAAGCCAATAAATTGCTTTCTATGGCTTTTGCCTCCCTATCTATGGTTATAACTATTACAGTACCATTTCTTTCCCTGGATTCCAACTTGGTAGGCCTAATTACTGTTTTCCTAATTTATAGAGATTGTTAGCATCATTAGTGCAGATATATCAAGGGCCCTGAGGGAGCAGTAATTCTCCTGCTGTACATTTAAATTGATATAGTCATTTGGTTCATCAACTGTGTAAGTCACAAGATGGACCTCTCCTGAGAAGTTGTAAAATAGCAGTTGAGTTTGGGCCCTGCAGTCAGATGGACCCCACAGCTATTCCACTTTCTTGTTATGTCACTTTAAGCAAGTTACTTAACCCCTCTAAACCTGTGCTTCCCCATCTATAAAACAATGTGCTCCTCGGGGCGCCTGGGTGGCTCAGTCGTTAAGCGTCTGCCTTCAGCTCAGGTCATGATCCCAGGGTCCTGGGATCGAGCCCCACATCGGGCTCCCTGCTCCGCGGGAAGCCTGCTTCTCCCTCTCCCACTCCCCCTGCTTGTGTTCCCTCTCTCGCTGTGTCTCTCTCTGTCAAATAAATAAATAAAATCTTTTAAAAAAAAACAAAAAAACAATGTGCTCCTCATAGGTTTGTGTGAAGATTAAATGCATGTAAAGCAAGTAGTACAGGGCCTGGCACATAATCAGCGTGCAGTGAATGTGTCTATCATTAACTAGCACGTAGCAAACTACTTGGCACCTAGTAGGCATTTGATAAATAAGTTTTGAATGAATAGTTGAATGGATGAATGAACACTTCCTTTTAACAAAAATACTGAATTTGATTAAGGTGTGTAAAAGGTTCTGCTCATCACTTCTAGAGTGCAATTCTCCTCCTCCTCTTCCCACTCAAGCAATTCTCCATCACCTGCTGGGTATCCTCCAATCAACTCAAATCTCACACTACCTGGAGATAATGTCAGATCCCACAGGTGAAGGGCTCAGTCCCACAAGACTGCTCCCCAACCCACTTCATAGGCCAGTCACAAGTTCAGGTTATCACCTGCACTTCCAATTAGCCAGCTATAGATAGGAGGTGCCAATGATACCCTGCCCCTTGAGTTTGATTAATTTGCTAGAGTAGCTCACAGAACTCAGAGAAATATTTTGCTAACTAGATGACTAGTTTATTACAAAAGGACATAACTCAGAAATAGCCAGATGGAAGAGATGCATAGGGCAAGGCCCAGGAAAAGGGCATAGAGGTTTCATGCCCTCAGAGTGTACCACTCTCCCTAAATCTCCACCTGTTCACCAATCCAGAAGCTCTCTGGACCCCATCCTTTTGTGTTTTTATGGAGTCTTCATTACATAGGCAGGACTGATTAAATCATTGGCCGCCGGTGATCAATTTAACTGCTAGCCCCTCTCCCCTCCCTAGAGGTTAAGGAGGTAGGAGAGAAAGTTCCAACCCTCTAATCACATGATTAGCTACACTGGCAACCAGCTCCCAACCTTAGGTGCTTTCCCAAAGTCACCTCATTCACATAAACATAGTAGTGGTGGAAAGGGGCTTGTTATGAATAACAAGACACCCATCTCACCTTTATGGCTCTGAAGCATTTTGGGAACTGAGGACAAAGGACCAGATATTATGACAAAAGATATTCCCATTGTTCTTATCTCAGGAATTCCAAGGGTTTGGGGAGCTGTGAGCCAGTAACTTTGAACAAAGACCAAATACACATGAGAAATATCACAGGCTAGCTGTCAGCTGACCTATAAACCACTATCTGGCTTTGAAATTGACAATTACTCATTAAATGAATCTTCCAATAAAGGAATGAGCAAATAGATATGACTCGCCCACATTAATTTTCAGGATGCAAACAAACCAAAAAAAAAAATTTTTTTTTAAGAAAATTATTGTGTGCGTGCATGTATTTAGGAAAGTCAGTTTGCTATTATAGGAATATCCTCTGTTCCTCAAATTTTGGTCTCCAAACATTCTTCCAAGGTGCAAATTTTAGGTAAAGATCTCTTGACTGACTGGCCAATCCGGTACTCACTCAATCTTGTCTTCAGTGCCTCTCTAGCTGCACTTGTACTGAAGACAAAAGGAGAAATGGGGAAATACTATGTTTAGGAGTTGAAAAGATTTGTCATAGGTAAGATAGCTTTTGTGCTCCTTGTGTGGTGAGGGTGCTGGTTTGATTTGGCAGGAGAGAGTGGGTCCTAAACCTTTATAAAAAGGCCTTGGGAAATGTTGATTTAGCTTTAAAAAAAAAAAAAGGAAACTGTTTTTTGGGGGGTGCCTGGATGGTTCAGTTGGTTAAGCGGCTGCCTTGGGCTCAGGTCATGATCTCAGAGTTCTGAGATGGAGCCCCACATGGGGTCCCCTGCTCAGTGGGGAGTCTGCTTCTTCCTCTCCCTCTGCCGCTCCCCCTGCTTGTGCTCTCTTGCTTGTGCTCTCTCTCTCAAATGAATAAATAAAATCTTTAAAAAAAAAAAGAAAGAAAGAAAACTGGTTTTTTATCCAAAAAGTTTCCATCATGTAATGTCACCCAGGAGAAAAGGAACCATTCAAAATAATTGACATTTATTTGTTGTTGCTCTGTGGATAAAAATCTGATAAAATCAAATTTAAAATATTGTTTCATTGGTCTTTTTGATGCCCCGAAGAGAAATGATTACAGCAGGTCCCATTTTTGCCTAGTTCCACACTACGTGACATACATTATGCCCAATTCTCACAAATATCCTTCAGGGTCATCAATTTATTGTTATTCCTGTTTTACAAACGGAGAAATGAAGACCCAACATAAAAAAATATGCCAGTGGTCACTGTAATGCTGAGCTGAAGGCAGAATACCAACTGCTCTTTCAGATTCCAAAATTCATGTTTCTCAATACCTTTTTCTCTTGTAATGAGGTGCTTTTCCCAGCAATCATAATGAAATATCTTCATAAGCAATGAAATAATGTTAGACCCATCATGTGACGCTTGTCACACAGAATTTCCTAAACCAACTCAACATACACAAAAAGGTTGAGAAGTTTGGGCATAGGAGTTTGGGAGTTGTCCGAAGCAATGGTGGAAAAGGAAAGAGAGATTAGAAAAGAATTATTAAAAAAAAAAGTGGTAAAGAGAAGAGTTTCTCTGACCAGTGGTCAGCTGATTCTAAATATCCATTTTTACATATGGTAAATATTGGTCACTTTTTCAATACTCAGCATTTCTGTCTTATATACCCACCCCCCATATCCTGTAAGGCAGAGCCTTTCTCTCGGTATCAAAACTGAAAATCCCTGATACTCATTTTCCCAGACCCCCTTGCATCTGGACACGAGACAGACCTAGGTTCTACCATTGACTCATACATGTTGCAAATATCAAATCAGAAGTTTGTGACATAAAGAGGAAAGGAGTACAGAGAATCCACCATGACCAGAATGGCCTCATAACAGCAGCTGCTAGAATGGTTCTAGGGGCCTCATCTGGTCTCCAGCCACGATGTTGTTAATGACAGAAGCAATGTCCTGGGCAATAGCAGTGGGGTCTCATGGGACCAGTTCTACGGCATCTCTTTTGGCAATGCTTCCTGGCTTTGCAAACTCAGAGCCTGGTGCTCTGATACTCAGGCCATCTGTGAGCCTCCTAACATCTTTTTTTTTTTTTTCCTCCTAACATCTTTTAATAAATTCCTTTCTATTTAAACTAACCTTGTCAATTCTATGGCCCACAACTAGGAATCATTACTGAAACAATATATAAATAATAGCAACAATGATCATTATAACTAGCATATTTTGAGAGTCTATGATGTGGTAAAATATTCTGATAAATGCTTTAAAAACATTTTATTCATTAAATTCTCACTGCAACCCAGTTATTTCCATATTACAAAAGAAGAAACTGAGAAGTTAAATGGTGTGCTCAAAGACATATTTTTTTTAAAGATTTTTATTTATTTGAGAGAGAGAGAATGAGAGAGAGCACATGAGAGGGGGGAGGGTCAGAGGGAGAGGCAGACTCCCCGCGGAGCAGGGAGCCCGATGCGGGACTCGATCCCGGGACTCCAGGATCATGACCTGAGCCGAAGGCAGTCGCTCAACCGACTGAGCCACCCAGGCGCCCTTCAAAGACATATTGGTAGAAAATGGCAGAGCCAAAATTTGAACCCATCATTGTGACTCCAAAACTATACACTCAGCCACTAAACGAGTATATAATTTAGGGGTAGTTTGTACTCATAATTTTTAGGGTATAAGTGTCTATAGGTAATTATATTAGTCAAGGTTCTCCAGAGAAGCAGAATAGGATGTGTGTATATGTATATAGAGAGAGATTCATTTTAAGGAGTTAGTTTACAAAATTTTGAGGGCTGGCAAGTCTGAAATCTGCAGGACAGGCCAGCAGGTCAGAGACCCAGGAAAGAATTAATGTTGCAGCTGAAGTCCAGAGGCAGCCTGGAGGCAGAACTCTCTCTGTAGGTGTCTATATCCAAATTCCCTCTTCTTATAAGGACATCAGTCATAATGGATTAAGATCCACACTAATGACTTCATTTTAGCTTAATTACCTCTGTTAAGACCCTATCTCTGAACGCGGCCAGTCCCATTCTGAGGTACTGGGGGTTAGGACTACAACATATGAATTTTGGAGGGGACATAATTCAGCCCATAACAGTAGTAAATTCAGTGCAACATTTTGGATAACATTGAATATAAATGTAGCCTCAGGGATTTTCTGAGTTTGAGTGATACATCTACAGTTTGTTTATGGGTCCCCTCAGTTTTTAAAAGACCAGTCCTGCCCACAAACACCATCAAAATGCTAACCTTAATATTATTAGCAACCAAGGTCTTCTATGTTTTAATTAAGTAGCTTAGGGATATTGATGCCCAGCTACATGGGAATTTCATATTGTGTTTTCCCCAAGAAATACCAGAACTAGCTGCACTACAGTTTCCCAATACTTAAACCCACTGGGAGAATCAAATGAAATAAACTGCATTATGACACAGTGAAACAGCTACTCAAAATATTCTTATTTTTCAAGGACTGATCGCTTTTAGTTATAATCTCATAGTTCTTGCAAAGGTTTCGAACCTTAAGGGGATTGGACAGCATTGTGAAGTCTGAAGTCACCTCTTAGCAATGAACACCGTGATAGGAATATTTGTCATTTTTTTCATCTGGAGATTTTCTATTCAATGGTTGCAAGTGAAGGTAAGTGTTTGGAAAAGCCACCTTGACTCTTCCATTAGTTATTTAATAGCAGTGAAATCTTTTTGTGTTTATAGAGTGCTTTGTACTTTTCCAAGTGCTTGCACATGCATTAGTTCACTTCATTTCAATGGTCCTTGATTGGCCAAAAAGTTAAATCCGCCTTCCCAATGTGCCTAACGAT
This sequence comes from Neomonachus schauinslandi, assembly GCF_002201575.2. NCBI lineage: Eukaryota > Metazoa > Chordata > Mammalia > Carnivora > Phocidae > Neomonachus > Neomonachus schauinslandi. The sequence continues at coordinate 164,561,353 of NC_058404.1, read as the reverse complement.
CTTAGAGAGCACTGTATGAGCTGAAAAAACATGACCCAAAGTGAGGAAATTGCTCTGAAATCATTCTGTAAAATCAAGGCACCATTTTTATACGAATTCATAAATAGTGAAGCTACTGAGTTAAATCCTTAAGGGAATTGTGGGGATTATACAAAGATTTTTAATCCTTTACTGTTTACTTTGTTTTTAATACTGTTTTCTGTAGGGCTAGCCCTTACATCCAATTTTACCTTATTAAAAATTTTAGACAAAAACATGCCTCTATTCCCATTTTGCTTTTCTGCTAATAGCCAAACCCTCAGATTCCCTTTAAGGAAAAACTGAGGGTAATCTGTGGTCAAAAGATCCTAAACTGAAAATGCTTGCTGTAATTAGATGGGGCCTGAATATTCCTCCCTCCACAAAGCAGATGGTGATTTCTTTTTTAAAGAAAATAGTGATCTGTGTTTCTGCCTGTGTGCCTTCTGCATCAGACATGAATTAAAAATGAATTTCTATTTTATTTCACTCTGGGAGCCTGTTACATTGACCAACATTGTTGGGGGGAGGGAGAGAATCACCTAATTTGTCCAAATATAATCACACGCTATACAACAAAGATACTGGCTGTTTCAACTCTCTGCAGGCAAGCTTTAAAAAAAAAATGAACAGACGCAGCCTAATCTTGAGAATCCTCTTGTTATTCTGCTGGTGGAGTCTGTAGCTACGGAGACATCTGTGATGTGGGATAAGGAAGATCATTTTCTGAAATCCAAAGAGTACAGAAAGTAGAAAGATCATTTTTTGGATTTAAAACCTAAGGAATAACCTTATTCTTTGCCCATATGTTTTTTAAATGATTGCGGGAGCACTGCAATTCAGAGTTGATTTTTTTCCCCATTTATTTGGTGTCAGAAAATAAAAATGGAATCCAACCTCTTAAAATATGTAAGAAAATAGCTAATTTCATACAACAAGTATGAAAGGTACATGCCTCTAATGCTGGATTCTAATTATGGTGCATGGCCACGTTTCTGTTGGGGTGGGTGTTTAGATAAAAACCTTGCTTCAAAAATACTTTCTGCTATTGATTTGATTATACAGTTCTATGGAGCAAATCACAATGCCTTTACAGTTAGTCCTACAAATAATATCTTTCCTATTTTAATATAAAACTTCTATCATTACAATGGGGAGTCTAATTTATTTCTATAGAATCTGATTTTGATTAATCAAAACTATTCTTCAAATACTATATGTGTTATTACATGCAAAGTAATATGGAGCACCGAGTCAAGAATCCATGCAATTAAGACCCAGAAGTAACTTAACACGAAGCACCCTGGCAATTCAAGCTTTGATGAGATAGGAGATAATAATAATACCAATTTTTATTAAGTGCTCACTATGCACCAGACATTGTAGTAAATGTTTTGTGCATGTTAATTCATTTACTTCTCACAACACTTTGAGAATAAGTATTATTATTTCTATTTTATAAATGAGAAAATGAAATCACAGAAATGATAAGTAACTTGACAAAGATCAAAAGCTAATGAATATAGGAGCCAGAATTCAAATCTAATTAATTTGGCTGTAGACCCTGGGCCAATAACTATTATACAATGCAGACACTTGAGAAGCTAGTGAAAAGAAGGAAAAATGTACATTCAATGATTCATTGTGTCTGTAAGATTAAAATAAAACAAAATAAAATAAGGAGGTCAAGAGAACTCCAATAATTTTTTTTTTTTGGCCTTAATATCCAAAGAAATTTTTCCTGGGGACTTAAATGAAAACATGCCTATGAAAATATCTTATAGACTGATAGTAAACTAGTCAAAGGAACAATGGGAAAAAGTATTCCAGATTCAGGCAGAAACAACAGATATGTAAAGGATTTGTGGCAAAAAGAAACATGGGTTTTTGAGAGACTAAAGCTGAAGCCAGTGTCTGGAGTCAGAGTGAGGAGAACCTGAGGGAGAAGTCAGAGAAGAAAGGGAACATTCCACTCAGGGCTTTGTGAGCTGTGTTAAAGGTCTTGATCTCTGTCCCAAGAGAAATGGGAAAACATTAAGGGAATTGAAGGGGGAGGGCATGTGGGAGACACATGAACAGATGTGTCACCTGGCTGCCACCTCTGTAAAACAGAAAACAGTTTGGAGAGGTACATAGTGGAAATGACTTGACCAGTTTAGAAAATATTGCAGTAGCATTACCCAAAAATCATGAAAACAGTGATATTAGTGGACATGGGGAAAACTGAACTGATTCAAGAGATACTCCAGTGTTGAAATTTTTTAAATGATGACAAATTAGATACCGAAGTTAGGGAAGAAGATGTCAAAGATGACTCTTAAATATCTGACTAGTGCAACTGTGGATGATAGGTTTAGATGAGGGAATCAAGAGGTCATGTTGAAGATATTGAACTTGAAGTGGCTCTAGTCATCAATTGAAGTTGTCAAGTTCACAGTGAGACTATGGGTCTGAAGTTCAAAGCACAGGTCTAGGCTGGACATATATATACATTCAGAAGTTACCAATGTAGAGATAGTTGTAAAAGCCAACATCATGGATAACTTGTCTAAGGAGAAAATGAGTGAAAAAAGAGGAAGGCCTAGGATCTAGCCTTGAGAGAACATAAGCCTTCAAAGAATTATAAAACAGAACTTCCAGATAAGTAGGGGCATGACTAGGAGAAAATGTTGTCAGGGAGGCCAATGTAGTAGAGTTTCAAGAAGGACAAGAGTCACATGATGCTGACAGGTCAAGTCAAATGAGGACTGAAAAACTGATTATAGCAAAGTGGGGGTCATGGCCATATTGGCATAAACTGTTTGGAGGTGATGGGACTGAAGCCAGACTGGAGTGGGGTAAGTGAGTAGTGAAGAAATGCAGACACTGTGGACAACTCTATAGAAAGTTGGCTATGAAGTGGGAAGAGGGATTAAAGTGGTAGCAAGAGAGATATAATGAGATGAAGGAAATGACCTCAGCCATAAAATTCAAATCTCTAATGACAGTACCTCAGAATCTGCCCACATTTCTAGACTATTAAACACACAAAGAATTGTAATATTTGAACATTTTCAAAGGAATGAATAGTTTATAATTGGCCATAAATTTTTATAGGGTCATAAGAGAGTTATTTTTCTTTCTGTAGTGATCCATTAACCTGGCCACAATTATGAGAACAAGAAGCCCTATCCATCTAGATACTCAGAGAACAGAACAGGGTTCATATATGAGTTCAGGTTATTGTCCATCTGTTGCATAGGACGCAAAAGGAAGACCCTTTCCCTTAAGGCATCAAAGATGTAGTTATTAAAAGTCCTCAGGCATCAACTGTTCATCATTTTTATTAAATATTTGTTAAGCACGCACTGCTTACCAGCTATTGTGTCAGATGTTGAAAATATAAAGGTGACTGAGACATAATCCCTGAGGTTAAGATGTTTATCAAATGACAGGAAAGTTACATGTAGACAGATATCACTGGGACATTATAAAATGCCACAAAAATATATGCACAAAATGCTACATAGAAGGGGTATATGAAGCACCAGATTGAACAAAGAAGGTATGTGTCTACACGTGTGTGTGTGTGGGGGGGGGGTCCCCAGGTTACCAGTATAGAATAGAAATAGAATGAATAATAGGTACCTACAGACACACACACACACACACACACACACACACACACACCCATGGGGCTCAGTCATGAAATATTTCATGGAGACAGAAACCCCTGAACTGAGTTTTAAATAATAGTAATAGTTTGCATTCATTGAGAAATTATAATGTGCCAGGTAAAGTAGTAAGCAGTTTACATCCTAATCAAGTTATTATACCCATTATAAAGATAAGGAAACGGAGGGAGCAAGAGTTTAAGTAGCTTCTTCATGGAAACGCAATGTCGTTAATGAGTGTCGGAGTTGGGATTCAAACCCAGTTCTCCCCCAGAGCCTGTCTTCTGGACTACCATGTTATATACCATACACCATGGACCACCATATACCATGATAGATAATTAGAAGTTAGCCAAACTTTGTGCATGTTGGTAATTGGGGCAGGAAGGGCACATCCCAGGCCTGAAAATCAGTGCATCTTATTTTTCCTTGTTTTCTAATCTCACTCTGGTTACAGGATGTTTTATCCCAGGGTTAAAAAGAGGAAGCACTGGGGGTGCCTGGGTGGCTCAGTTGGTTAAGCGACTGCCTTCGGCTCAGGTCATGATCCTGGAGTCCCGGGATCGAGCCCCGGCCCCGCATCGGGCTCCCTGCTCAGCGGGGAGCCTGCTTCTCCCTCTGACCCTTCCCCTCTCATGCTCTCTCTCTATCTCATTCTCTCTCTCAAATAAATAAATAAAATCTTTAAAAAAAAAATTTAAAAAAAAAGGAAAAGAGGAAGCATGGCCACTTTCTCAGGTCATTTTTAGGATATCAGTAAACAGAAAGAGGCTTATTATAATACAGTCTATGCTTCTGATCCCCAGGTTACCAATACAGAATAGAAATAGAATGAATAACAGGTTCTGTCCATTTTAAAGTAAAATGTAGTAAAGATGAACTGGGGGAGGGCGCCTGGGTGGCTCAGTTGGTTAAGCGACTGCCTTCGGCTCAGGTCATGATCCTGGAGTCCCTGGATCGAGTCCCGCATCGGGCTCCCTGCTCAGCAGGGAGCCTGCTTCTCCCTCTGACCCTCCTCCCTCTCATGCTCTCTGTATCTCATTCTCTCTGTCTCAAATAAATAAATAAAATCTTTAAAAAAAAAAAAGATGAACTGGGGGATAATTTTCTATTTAGGTTAATAAGCCCATCTTGAAAAAAAATGGCTCACAGAAACGCAGCCCTGAAGTTAGGCTCCATCAGACCACCTGGGAGTCATAGCACTTAGGGCACCTTAGGTGATTAATTCCACTCTAGGCTGTAAAGAATAAGCAGAAGATCATAAAAGAGAAACAGTGTTCACCTTGACAGGGGCAGACAGACATTAGGATCAGTCATAGCTAGCTTCCAGAACACTGAATCAGAACAGAAGGAAATTTTGTCTTATGAACCAGGGGCCCCAGCAACAGTACTGAGATCAAGGGAGGAAAGAGGCTAATCGACTTCTCACCAACAATACTCTTATCTAATCACTGGAGATAGAGATGGTCTAAAATCACACAGTACAAACTTCACGCATCAGAAAAGCGACATAACAAATGATTTATCCTTAGAACCTGCAATGAGCTGGTATTTATGTTCCGCCAAATTCGTATTTGAAATCTAATCCCCAATGTGATAGTATTTGGAGGTGGAGCCTTAGGGAGGTGATTAGGTCATCAGAGCCAAGATGTCATGAATGAAATTAGTGTCCTTATAAAAGAGACCCCAGAGAGTTCCCTTGCCGCTTTTGCCATGAGACTTACCAGCAAGAAGATGGCTGTCTATGAAGAAGGAAGCAGGCTTTCACCAGACACCAAATCTGCTAGCACCTTGACCTTAGACTTCCCAGCCTCCAGAACGGTGGGAAATAAATTTCTCTTGTTTATAAGCACCCCCAGTCTATGGTGTCCTGTTACAGCAGTCTGAATGGACTAAGACAGGACCTCAACCAACAAAGGAGGGGCTAGAAGGAGCTGGTATTGCTATAGATTATTATGAGAATTTTGGTGTAAGGATTTGGGGGGAGACTACCTTTCTATGAACTGAGAGGTCATTAAGGGGATAATAGAAAAGTAGCTGCAGGGATAGATGGGTAAGAGAAGGCTTCCAAACTGTTCAGTTTATTTGATGGGTTTTTTTCATGTTGCCAAGCTCCTAGACTTCTTGTAATAACAAAAACAAATTACAAAATAAAGAAACAGGAGAAGTAGATGTAGAAGCAGAAGTGGATCAAAGAGGAAGATGAATAAGAAGAAAAGGAGAAGATTGAAATGGAGGAGAAGTCAGAGGAGGAAGGAGAAGGAGACAGAGGAGGAAAGAGGGAGGAAGGGAGAGAAGGGTGATAGGCAAGAAAGTTACGTAAAATGATAAAGGCAGAGAGGAAATTTAAGGGTCAAATTAAAGCATAAAATTAAGGCTAAGATAAAAGATAATAAAATAAAATAAAATTTTAGCCTAAAAAATATAATGTTAATTAAGGTAAACCTAAAGAACAGTAGAAAAGAAAAGAAAAAAACTAAAACAAGTGAGATTTAAAAAATTTAAGACATGAAAATAAGAGGGATAAAAGATTAAAGATAAAAGCACGATAAATAAAAAACATAAAAGCACTAGAACCGGTGAGATAAAAAGCTGGAAACATGAAAGTCAGGGGGATAAGAGATAAAAGCTAAAACAAGAAAATCCAAGTTAAAAGCAATACTTAGAAGTTGAGCATAAAATTCTTTTAAAAAACTGTTTAAAATTCATTCTTTCCTTAAAATAGAATAGAAAGAAGGAATTTGAGATAGAAAGTGAAGACAAGGGAAAAACAGGAATCCTAAAGAATTAAGCAGAACAAACTAAAATAGAAATAGGGAAATTTTAAGTAGTCAACATACACCGTGGCAACAAGAAATTCTAACATGATGTTGAGATTTGTACCCCAGCATATGTTCTTGATGCAATAAGGAAACAAAAACAATAGGCCAAAGAGGAGAAAGAGTAAGCCATACTCTGAAAATGTACGCTTGGTTCTTGTCTATCCTTCTACCTCTCCAGTCCTCATCTGAAAAAAAAATACTGTTTTGCTCTAATCCCGGCTCAGCCTCCACAATTGCTTACAATAAGAAAACAGACAAAATCTCCACAGCTTAGGTACAATGAGCCCTAGGCAAAGATACAGAGTTTATTTTTTTTAATTTGTTTGCTTGTCCTTTCAATAGGCTCCTACAGTTTAATCTATTATTCATTCATTAGTTAATTACCACTTAGTTTGAATTCATTTAATTCTACGATTTCCAGGATAACTTTCCTTTTAAAAGGAAGTCCATTGGAGAGGTATTTTGGATAGGGATTTTCTCTTCCTACCCTGGGTTTTTGTAATTGGCAACACCAGGACGATTCATGTTAGATGTCATCCCTTTGCTCCATCCCAACCCCACCCCACTCCCCATCTCCCTCCACCTTTGTCCACCCTGCTCTGTGCTCTGGGAGGTTGACTTTAATGGACTGTGTCCATGGGCCTGCTTACCCACAGCTTTCTGGTTAATTTTACCAGTGAGAAACATGGGCAGAATATCAGAGAATAAGAGTAGAGTGAGATCAAGGTATTTATTCCTGGGGTTCCCTCACTGACATGGACTGACTCCATCTCCTTATCAAGGCCATAGCTCCTGCCTGATGGCCTTCTTCTGCAGCTACTCCCTCTAGATTGTGAGCACAGATAACCTGCTCTCTCCTCCTGTCCCTTCAGTCCTGGGAGTGGTTGGTATCTAACTCCCTGGCAGTAACTAGCCCAGAGACACGTAGCCGTCCCTTGTTGGTTTCTCCTAGCCCTGTCCTCGGGGTTGTAAATAGCCTTTTATTAATTCCTCAACATTGAGGGTGCCATCCATTTCCTGCTGGGATCCTGAATGACACAGTAGGTTAAAGCATGTCAGAGGCAAATTTAACTTTGACATTCTCCACCCTAAAATGCAGTACCCTCATACTGCCCATAGGCTGTCTACAGATCCCCATTTTGACATACCTCCAGGGTTCATAAAGCCATTGTTATCTAGAATGTGTCTGACTTCCTTTTCCATCCAAACTTATCTATAGTGAGCCATTTTCCCAAGATGCAGATCTCTTCAGTGTGCATGGAGGTAAATGCCCATAACTAATCTCTACCAGAAAATGAATTGTCTCTCACACAAGTAGGACAATGTTTCCTAATGGCCCTCAAATTACACTGGCATGAATAATTGCAAAAAAACAAATCTTAACTAGCATCTCTTCCTCCAGTTTTGTCCTCCACCCATATAGTCTAAGTACTGCAGCCAGATTAATTTCTCTATAAAGACATTCTCATTATGCTACCCACTGATTTTAAAGGCCTCAATTGCTTCTCATTGTCCATGTGATAAATTCAACTATTTAAGATCTGAAGTCTGGCTCCAAGTGGTGGATAAGTCTAGCATTAAGGGAATAGCGTAAGGTGGAGAGGGGAAAAAATCTCAATATCACCCCCACTTTCCAAAAATATTTTCTTCTTGTGTTCTTCAATAACAGAAAAATAACATGTGGCAAGGGTAGACTTCTCCAGGAAATAACAACTCATAATTTTTCTTTGACTTTAGTTTCTATGATGATGAAAAGTTGCAAGGATTACTCTGCCATGCAACAACAGTACTATGATTTATGCTTCACAATTTACTTAACTGATTTCATGTGCTATTGAGCTTCCATTTCTGTTGCTTTTTAGACTATTAAAATGTGCTTGTAGCTTGTAGCACTGTAAGTAGGTTATCATCTGAGGTGTCAAGGTCATGTGGTGTCTTCCAGTCCCGAAGCTGCATAAAGTCTTCCTTCAGCAACACCTGGACATACCCACCATGTACATTCTGACTTCCTTCTAAGCTTCATTATTCCCTTACGTGAAATGTCTTTTATCCTCCTCTCTGCTTATCCAAAAACTGCTGCCAAATACTGCTGTCACATGTCATGTGCTAAATAATTAGTAGGCGTTTCCCTTATTATTACCCTGCCACTCAAAACTCATTTCAAGCACTATTCTGTAGAGACCTTATTGTTTACCAGTGAATGTGTCATATGCTTCTTTATAGCATGTGTCTCTTAATATAGTTCAGGTCTCCCTGATTAGACTGTAAGCACCTTTAGGAAGCTATCATGTCTTTGTACCCACATTAACACACCATCCTGGGAATTGAAAGAAAATAGAAGAAAAATAGCATATAGTTTAAGTCAAAGCTTACCTTACCTACCAAAGGCAATTCTAAGGAAGCAGACCTCTCAACCTGACAGAAAAGGGAAACCTTACTGTTCTTTTATGCTCTCATACAAATCTTAAATTATCCCAAAAAGGGGAGTGTTCATAACTGACCTTCTACCTGACCAGGGTCAATAATTGCAGGAAAAGTCTAATCAGACAAATGTTAAATGTTCCCTAGAACTCTTTTGATGGGCTCTTCTCTCCGACAGATCCCTTTGCTGTCCCATTGGGCGGCTCTTTGTAGTCCCCAACCTATCTTCATACTTAATTTCCTCAGCCATGTCACTGTGTACCAGGTTAGATACAGACTAGGTTGCAAGAACAAATAAACCGCGCAATTTACTGCCTCAGAGAAGACCATTGCTTTTCTCTTGTGTGACAGTCCAGAGGTAGACGGGTGGTCCAGGATGAGTGAGTGGCTCTGCTCCAAAAGGATGTCCAAAGACCCAGGTTCCTCTCATCTTTTGGCTATGCCATCCCCTAAGCAGTTGCCCTTGTCCACATGGGCAAGGCTGGCTGATCATATCCACATCCTAGCTCACAGAAAGTAAGCAAAAGGAAGTGGAGGGCAACCAAATGCCTTTGAGCAGTTTCTGTCCCACCAGGTAAGGTTATTTTCTTAAATAGGACCCTAAAGCCCTAGGTCGTAGCCATAATTATAGATTGCACTGGGCAGGTAGGCAGTGCTCTAGCAGTGCTTCAAGCCCCATGACATACTACTACCACGACCAGAACCAGAGGCTCTTTCACGTAGACATGCAACAGTGTGCCGCGTGATTAACATCTCATTTCTAGCGTGTGTGTATATGCAGCCTAAATGTGAGTCAAGAAATAAACATTCCGTAACTGAATCAAGAACTGCCATGCTTCCTTTCTCCACTCTCCTGGTCCTGTACCTAACCTGTATTGTCTACTCCCCAGCACCCATGAGCTCAGGCCTGACACTCTAAGCCGGCGGTTCTTCAGCTGGGGCACTTTTGTTCCCCCACCCCACCCCCACCCCGCCGCAGGAAACATTTGGTCATGTCTGGAGACATTTGTGGTTACCATAACAGAAGAGGGCCTCAAGTACTACTATCATCCTGTGGGTAGAGGCCAGGGGTGTTACTGAACATCCCACTGTACCTAGAAGGATAGCCTTCTATGACAAAAAGTATCCAGCACAAAACAGAATATTAGCAAGGCTGAAAAACCATTCTCTAGGTAGTTCTCTTTCCTCTCAGAAATCTTAACAGGGAGCCAAGCTCAAGCTCTCAGCACAGTAGATTCTTGGAATTGGCACTGTGCTTTTTATCCAAGCTTTGGCCTGCTTTTCTCGCCATACATTGCTTCAGACCCTTGCTCTAGGTTCTTACAAAAGCTAATAGTTCCAGTAGTCTATGACCACTGACGTTATTTAAGTTGGTCTTTTTTAGTGAAATAAAATTTTATTATCTTTTAGGGAATGTTAAAAATGTGTTCTCAATTCTAACAAAGAGTGAATATAGGCAGTTAGCTTAGTGGGAAGAGCACAGGCCTGGGGACCAGGTTCTTGATCTTGTTCTGCTCCTAACTAGCTGTGTGATCATGAGCAAATTATAGTCCTTCTAAGCTGTAGTTTTCCCTTTAGGTGAAATGAACGGTGGGACTCATTTAATCACTAAATTATGCTTGTTGTGTCTAGTCCCCAGTTGTAATAATTACCTCTTCACTTCTCTTTTTTATTTACACACACACATTTCTGCAAAAGAAGTGATTTCCTCAGTTAAATTTATATTGCCTAGAATTAAACCAGGAGGGTTTACAATAACCATTATTAAGTCAACAGGCAAATCTACCCATATCCTCATCTAATTCTTTTTTCTAATTTCAAACTTACCATTCCTCAATTGTGTGAGCTCAGTCAAGTCTTAATCTCTCTGGGCCTTAGTTTCCACTTGGCAAAGTGAGAGTTAATTTCCAGATTCCCTTCCAGTTCTGATATACTGTGCCTACCCAGAACCTTCTCTGGCCTAATCTTACACCCTCTTAAGCCCGTGTGATGATTGGTGTCATGAAAATATAATAACACCCACAAGTGAAGACATCAGCATTCCATAAAGTGGCAGTAGGAAAAATGTTTATAATAATGACTGGCCATGAACATGCAAAAAAAAAAAAAAAATGTGGTTATTTTGTGACTTCATCTTTGCAGTGCTTTCCATTTTTTTACTGTATTTTACAGCTCAAACTAAAGGAGCCAAAAATCAAGTTTAAATACAGACATACCATAAAGATGCTTCTCTTCAATTTCCTAAGTAATTTGCCCAACCTGATTTTCTATATTATTTTTAAAAAAAAGACACACATTAAATTTTATTTTTGTCCTCAAACTTTACCAAAAAAAGAAAAGTCTGTTTAGAATCTGGTAAACAAATCTTTCTGCATCCTGGCATTTCGCATTTAGTTTAAGGATATATCATGGGAACATTGACAGGATTAGAATAATGATCAAGTAAAGTTTAAAGTGCTAAAATGAAAGCTCATGATGAAAGAGACTTCACAATATTTGTGACATCCGGGTTTCCAGGAAGTTGCCGTGTGCACCAGGTGATGTGCAGATGGGTTCTGTTGTCCAATATAGGCAACAATCTGGAACGTTAGAGATGGAGAACAGTGCCTAGCTGCTTGTCTTCCCAGGGTCTCCCTTCTAGGAGAAGCAAGTAGTTGCCTCTAAACTCTGGGATTTGACATCCCGGGGATACCACCAAGATGCTTGTGAGTGGATCACAACTGGTGGACAGGAATGAGTTCTCAGGTGTTCCCCTAAGTAGTAGACAGATCTTTCTTCACAGTCTGTTGATTGAATTAAATTCACTGTGTGAAGAAATTGCAGCTCTCACTTTAACAATCTACTTAGGTGATGGGTTAACTGAACAGTCAGGACTTGTCAGATACAAAAAGGAAGAACTTTCATTTTTTTCCGATCATGGCTCCCAGTGTGCTAATGAATCTTTCTTATCTTTGCAAATATGCAAAAGCTCATATCTTTGCAACCACTTTCAGTTATTTACTCCCCCCCGCCAAAAAAAAAAAAAATACCCTCAAAAAACAAAACACTCGGTCCTGTTTAAAGTCCCAGCGTCTTCCTCCCCACCACTCCTCCCTGCCCTGCAGTTCACCGCACTGCAACAGGAAGGAAAGGGGTAAGGTCTGCTCTGTCATCTTGCCTTCCTCTCTGACACTAGACATTGGGAGAAGGAATGTGCATACAGGAAGAAAAGCGCATTTGCTTAATAGCGAAGTGATTGTCAGGTGTTGAAGCTTCTCCAGCTAACTCAGGCTGACCAAACGTGTCCTTATACAGCAGGCACCAAAAGACTGCCTCTCTCTTTGGGTATCTGAATGAGCTCTGGGGAGGTGTGGGGCTTCCTGATTACACACTTCCCTGATATGAAAATAAACAGCTATCACCACCAACTACCACCCTATCCCTCCCACTTCCCCACCCCCATACACACACTCGTGCCCTGATCCTATAACTTGAGCCACTGGAAACTTAATCTTGCCAAATCGTGGAAGGCAAGTGCTCCTCCACGGCCCCTCCTTCCTTCTGCCCTGCATAGTACCTCACATCCTTTTCCCTGTAGGGAAGGGACATATCGGAGTCTGTGCCTGAGTAAACAATCACTGGAGGAACGAGGTGCAGTGTCCCTCCCTAGCAGGTATTCCCAATCTTTAAGTGGTTTGCCCTTTTTCTCCCCACAAAGTGGTGAAGACACAGCCGTAACATTCTCTATTAGCTGATAACTCACATCCTGGCAATTTTCTCAATCTGTTCTTTCCTCTTTTACTTTCTCTCTCTCCATACCCCCTTTTCTCTCTTCTTTCTTCCATTCTTTTTACTGGGGCTGGTGGGAATGGTGATTCAAATGACAGTGTCTGCTGCCTCTCAGTCCACCCAGGAAGGGACATGTAATGTAGTCCCACCTGTTTGTGATGATCTTCAGAATGTGGGGTATCTTGTACTTCTTTCACCCCTGTTTTTTATTCCACCTACCAATTTGGGGACAAAGGGAAAGTCATACCTGCATGAGTTTCACTCTCACATCACCAAGCCACCTGCACATCACAGACTCAATGACAGAGAGCAGTACCTCCATCTACATATAAAAATGACAGTCAAGAGACATACCTGGGCTCAAGGTCCAGCTCTGCCTCTTAACACTGTGTTGTTGTAGCAGATTGCTCAATTGAGGCTCGAGTTCCTCATCTCTAAATAGGAACAGTATCAACCTTGTGGAGCTTTGAGCTGTGACTTGTAAAAGTGCTCAATAAGACACATTATTTAATATTTCCATCAGACTGACAAGCAGCATTGTGACAACAACGTGAAAGACACAGCGAGTAAGGCTTGGTGTCTGACATCAAGGAGTTCACAATCTAATACAGAACCTGACACATAAAGACGTTACTATGTTAAAATGTGGCAAGTTCAAAGAAAGATACATCTGAAATGCTTATGGGGTCAGAATGAACCAGGGGAACCGTGAGGCAATGGGGCTAGGAAGATCTCAGTTTTAACTGCCTTCTATTCATTCTGTTGGCAGGAGAGGGATTCCTGCCCTAGGGTTGTGGGTTGGCTGAACATCTAACCCCTGACAGTGGACAGAACACACCAACAGCAGTTTATTAGTCACACAGGGGAGGAGGCTTATATTCAGGAACAGAGTGAATGATCAGGGGCTATATGAGGCAGGCTTTGTACTATAAAGAGGGGCAGGCGCCCCCCTGGTTCCCACAATGGCGGGGTGGGTATGACTGGCTTATTTGTATAACTCCACAGACTGGCAGAGAACTGAAACCCATTATTAAGGGTAAGTAGGACTGTGCCTCACGATAAGGTGAGTTGGAAATCTAGGGGACCTTATCCACAGTTGCAGAGTAGAGAGGGAACCTTGCAGGTCATTGAAGGCCCTCCTAATTTCACCAGACATCAAGGTAGCACATAGTGTTGCGCTCTAATGTTACGTCTTACAACACAGCCTCCTGCAACAAACATCATCTGAACTTGGCCTAAAAGATTAACCATAAGTTGTATGAGTGACTGGCATGGGTTGGGGTTATGGCATTCCGGGTGAAGGAAGGTCCACTGCCAAAAGCTAATTTCTTCCCTGTACAACATATGTAAGATCTGTACACATTTAATGTTGTTGAGGCATAAACTGTGAAGCAGAACATGGCAGAATTCCTTCAGGAATAGACAGAAGTTGAACATAAAGAACCTTGAGGCCAGGGAAAGAGCTTAGACAATACTCTAATATGCTAATGTTAAAAGAATTCTTCTAAAAAGGGTTAGAAGTCCATAATTGGAAGAAGGGCTATTTTAAAAAAAGTTATACTAATTTATTTACTACATGATACTTTAATATCCATCAATATACATTTGTAAATCTCCAAGACAGTGTACATTACTGCACAATCTTCTTGAAACTGAGGACATTAGTCTTCTAGGGATTTTTTTCCAGAGCTCCAATTAACTGTTCCAAAGAACAAAGTTTAAAAATTACTGTTATAGGTAATGAGGGATCATTAAAAGATTCAAGCTGGCAGTGACATTGTCATATTTGTATTTTAAATTAAACAGTCTGATAGATGTGTAGAAGATGAATTTGAAAGGATAAAAATTTGAGTATTTTGTGATCCCAGCCAGGAGGCTGTGGAAGCAATCCAGAAAAGCAATCATGAATAAGATAATAAGGACAAGAAAAAGGGAAATTTGAAAGAAGCTTTTATTATTAAATGAGGTGTATGTATCAGTGGTAAATCTAGGTCAGAAATACACACCAAAATCTCAATTACTTAAAAGCTTTCTACCCTGTTTATATTAAATGTCTATCGTAAGTTGATACAGAGGAGTGATTCTGCTCCACAGAATCACTCAGGGACCCAGTTGATGAAGATTCTATAATCATATAACAGCACCATCTGGAAAAGAGAGCTTCTTGGGTCATTATAAAAAGGGAAAAGAACATGGAGATTCAGACACTGGCTTTGGATTTCAGTAACACCTGTCACTTTGGCTACAGCCAACTGATTAGAATTAGTCACAAGGCTCAGACTAATTGTAAGGGGTCTGGGACATGGGATTGTCCATGTGTCTAAGAATGGGCTGAAAACCAAGTATTGGTAATACTATTCACAGTAAGGAGGAAGAAAGATTCAAGGATGCCTCCCACTAGTAACAAGAAAAATGAGAGTGCCACGAACTGGGAGCATGAGGGTACCAGAATGGAGAGATGAATGTTAAGGAAATGAGAGAGATGATAACTCCCATTTTGAGTTTTATGTGCTGAGGGAGTTTTCATTTGAGGATGACAAGGAGATTGTTGGAAATTTAAAGTCTAACTCTCAAAGGAGAGTTATATACTGAAAATAAGATTTAAGAATCATCATCAATAGTTGAAGCCAAGAGAGGAAATTCTATCCAAGGAGAGTAAGATGTTCCCCAAGGATCATCAGAGTTTTGATTCAAGAGAAAGCCTGAAGAAAAGGAGAATAAACTGTCAAAGGCCGACAAGGAGAAAATCCAGAAATGTCATTTCAAAAAAGTGAAAGGAGGTGAGGGTTTATGAGAGAAAGTAATCAGCAACAACAAACACATCTAAAAATTAGGTAACACAGAAGCTAAAAAGGGCCAGTTGATTTGGCAGTTAAGAAGTCATTGATTTTACATATAAGTGAGATCATGCAGCATTTATCTCTCTGACTCTGACTGATTTCATTTAGCATAAAGTCTTCCAGGTTCATCCATGTTTCCACAAATGGCAGGATTCCCTTCATCTTTAAAGCTGAAAAATATTCCAGTATGTATGTGTGTATACATGTGTATTGTGTGTGTGTGTATACACATATATATGTATGTATTACATTCTCATTATCCATTCAACAATCAACAAATATTTAGGCTTTTATATCTTGACTATTGTGAATAATGCTGCAATAAACATGGGAGTGCTAATATCTCTTCGAGATCTTGATTTCATTTCCTTTGGAGATATACCCAGAAGTACAATTGCTGGATCATAAAGTATTTCTCTTTTTAATTTTTTGAAGAACCTCCATACTATTTTCCATAGTGGCTGCACCAATTTATATTCCCATTAGTGGTACAGGAAGATTCCTTTTTGTCCACACCCTCACCAACAACTTATATTTTGTCTTTTTGATAATAGCCATCCTAATAGGTACTAGGTGATAGCTCATTGTGGTTTTGATTTGCATTTCCTTGATGTTTCCCTGATTCATAATCAGTGATATTGAGCACTTTTCATGTACCTGCTGGCCATTTCTATGTCTTCTTTGGAAAAATGTGTAATTAGGTCCTTTGCCCATTCTTTAACTAGGTTATTTGGCTTTTTGCTATCAATTTGCATGAGTTTCTTGTATATTTTGGATATTAATGTCTTATCAGATGTATGGTTTGCAAATATTTTCTCCCATTCCATAGGTTGCCTTTTTACTCTGCTAATTGTTTGCTTTGCCATACACTTGAAATATTTCCTTGTCTTGCCAGGTTTTTTTAAAAGTTTAATTCCAGTATAGTTAACATACAGTGTTATATTAGTTTCAGGTGTACAATATAATGACTCAACAATTCGATACAGCACTCAGTGCTCATCGTGGTAAATGTACTCTTAATGCCCTTCACCTATTTCACCCACCCCCCACCCACCTCCCCTCTGGTAACCATTAGTTGTTCTCTACAGTAAAGTTTCTGTTTTTTGGTTTGTCTCTTTTTTTTCTTTGTTCATTTGTTTTGTTTCTTAAATTCCACATATGAGTAAAATCATATGATATTTGACTTTCTCTGATTGATTTATTTCACTTAGCATTATACTCTCTAGATTCATCCATGTTGTTACAAATGGCAATGTTACAAATGGCAAGACTTGATTCTTTATTGATGAATAATATTCCACTGAATATATATACCACATCTTCGTTATCCATCCATCTATCGAACATGGGCTGCTTCCATAATTTGGCTACTGTGTGCTTCAAAAAACATAGGGGTTTTCATATTCTTTTTTTTAAGATTTATTTATTTATTTGGTTGGTTGGTTATTTATTTGAGAGAAAGAGCGCATGAGCTGGGGGAGGGAAAGAGGGAGAAGTAGACTCCCCACTGAGTGGAGAGCTTGACACGGTGCTGGATTCTATGACCCCAAGATCATAACCTGAGCTGAAATCAAGAGTCGGATGCCTAACTGACAGAGCCACCCATGCATTCCAGGGATTTTCATATTCTTTGGGTAAATACCCAGTAGTGGAATTGCTGGATCATATAGTAGTTCTATTTTTAACTTTCTGAGGAATCTCCATACTCTTTCCCACTGTAGCCGCACCAGTTTGCATTCCCATCAACAAGCACAAGGGTTCCTTGTTCTCCACATCCTAGCCAACATTTATTCTTTCTTGTGTTTTTTATTTTAGCCATCTGACAGGTGTAAGGTGATACGTCATTGTAGTTTTGATTTTCATTTCCCTGATGATTAGTGATGTTAAGCATCTTTTCATGTGTCTGTTAGCCATCTATATGTCTTCTTTGGAGAATGTCTGTTACTCATTTTTTAATTGGATTATTTGTGGGGTTTTTGGTGTTGAGTTATATAAGTTCTTTATATATTTTGGATACTAACCCTTTATTGGTTATGTCATTTGCAAATATCTTCTCCCATTCAGCGGGCTGTCTTTTAGTTTTTTGGGGGTTTGTTGTTGTTGTTGTTGCTGTTTCAATTGTTTCCTTTGCTGTGCAGAAGCTTTTTATTTTGATGTGGTCACAACAGTTCATTTTTGCTTTTGTTTCCCTTGCCTCAGGACACATATTTAGAAAGATTTTGCTCTGGCTGATGTCAGAGAAATTACTGCCTGCTTTATGGCTTCAGGCCTCATATTCAGGTCTTTAATCTATTTTGAGTTTATTTTTGTGTATAGTTTAAGAAAGTGGTCCAGTTTCATTCTTTTGCATGTGGCTGTTCAGTTTTCCTAATACCATTTGTTGAAGAGACTGTTTTTCCAGTGCATATTCTTGCCTCCTTTGTTGAAGATTTAAATTTGAAGATTTGGGTTTATTTCTGGGTTCTCTATTCCATTTCATTGATCTGTCTGTATGTTTTTGTTCCAGTATCATACTGTTTTCATTACTACAACTTTGTAGTATATCTTGAAATCTGGGACTGTGGTACCTCCAGTTTTGTTTTTCTTTTTCCAGATTGCTTTGGCTATTCGGAGTCTTCTGTGGTTCCATATGAATTTTAGGATTATTTGTTCTAGTTTTGTGAAAAATTATGTTGGTATTTTGATAGGGATTGCATGAAATCTGTAGACCCCTTTGGGTAGTATGAACGTTTTAACAACATTTGTTGTATAAATCCATGAGCATGGAATCTTCCCATTTGTTTGTGTCATATTCAATTTCTTTCATCATTGTTTTATAGTTTTCAGAGTACAGGTCTTTCAACTCCTTGGTTAAGTGTTTCCCTCAGTATTTTTTTACTTTGGTGTAATTGCAAATGGGATTGTCTTCTTAATTTTATTTCCTGTTACTTCATTATTAGTGTATAGAAATGCAACAGATTTCTGCATATCAATTCTGTAGCCTGTGACCTTACTGAATTCATTTATCAGTTCTAGTAGTTTTGGGGTGTAATCTTTAGGGTTTCCTATATGTATTATTGTATCTTCAAATAGTGAGTTTTACTTCTTCCTTACCAATTTGGATGCCTTTTCTTTCTTTCTTTTTTTTTTTCCTTCTTTTTTTGTCTGATCGCTAGTCTTGCCAGGAATATATTTTTCTTCTTTGTTAAATTGCAAAGAAGGAGGAGGAGGAGAAGATGAAGAAACTATTACAGAAGGAGGTTTATGAGAAGAGTAGAGACACAAGCTAGGCTGACATGATTTGAGAAGTGAGAGGGCAGTGAGGAAGTGGAAGAGGCAAAGAAAGTAAACTTTTACTCCTCAACCCCATGAATCACTTACTCATTTACCAATATTTAGTAAGGGCTTATTAGAATATAAACATGACACATGAGCTTTCTGCTCTTAATCTTCTGTTGTAGTGGATGTGTGCTGCACTTCCCCCTTGCTATTCCTGTAACATTTTGTACATTCCTTTATTTTAGCACTTTTAACAGTATATTGTACTTATTTATTTTTCATACCTCTCTTAAGACAATGAGCTCTTTCAGGGTAGAGACAGGGTAAAGATTTTATTGATCTGTTTATACCAAAAGCTCATCACAATGCCTGGGCACTATAGGCATGCAATAATTTTTTTAAATTAAATTATTTAATCTTCACAACTCTATGAGGTAGTTATGATTAGCCTCATTTCACAGAAGAGCTAGCTGAGACTTGAGGCAGCTACAACTTATCAGTCACAAGCAGTAAGTGGCAGAGCTGAGATTAGAATCCAGACTTTTTTAAATAATTTTTTTCAAGATTTTATTTATTTATTTGACAGAGAGAGACACAGCGAGAGAGGGAACACAAGCAGGGGGAGTGGGAGAGGGAGAAGCAGGCTTCCAGCTGAGCAGGGAGCCCAATGCGGGGCTCGATTCCAGGACCCTGGGACGCTCAACGACTGAGCCACCCAGGTGCCCCTAGAATCCAGGCTTTTGATTCCATGTCTATCTCTCCATCACATAAGAACGGCTTTGACATCTTTTCTCCTGGGGTGATGGATTCAAAATGACTTATGCATTGCTTTTCAAATACTGCATTCTATTCAGGATTAATGATTAGCAGTGAAATCTGAGATGTGGATAGCTCAATAGATCAAAACCAGTCTGTGGGGACACGTGGGTGGCTCAGTTGGTTAAGCAACTGCCTTGGGCTCAGGTCATGATCCCAGGGTCCTGGGATGGAGTCCCACATGAGGCTCCTTGCTCAGCGAGGAGCCTGCTTCTCCCTCCCCCACGTCCCCCCAACAAATAAATAAAATCTTAAAAAAAGGGCGCCTGGGTGGCTCAGTTGGTTAAGCGACTGCCTTCGGCTCAGGTCATGATCCTGGAGTCCCGGGATCGAGTCCCGCATCGGGCTCCCTGCTCGGCAGGGAGTCTGCTTCTCCCTCTGACCCTCCTCCCTCTCATGCTCTCTGTCTCTCATTCTCTCTGTCTCAAATAAATAAATAAAATCTTTAAAAATAAATAAATAAAAATAAAAAATAAAATCTTAAAAAAAAAAAAAAAAAACAGCCTGTGGATTCCCATAACACCCAAACCCACAATCATGACTGAGCTGGTCCACTGCATACCATAATATATTAAGATTAACCATATGAAATTGTTGTTTTGGGTTCAAAAGTATCAAATATCAGCACTTTCATATGGTTCAACCTAATAGTATAGAGTAATTCTTTCTATAGTATGAAACTAAACATATGAACTAGTAGTATAAAGTAATTATATAAAACTAAGCAGTGTGCTGGGGAAGAAAGATTTTGGAAACAATATAACAAGATTTATAACCATGTTATAATTTATAACCACATATAACCATGAATAAATATTCCTCATATATGACCATATATGAATATAACCATGTTAAGATTTCTAAACCTCAGTTTCTTAATCATTATAATGAAGATAAAAATTTCTTCCCAAAAGATTGCTGTAAAGATTGAATGGTGTGTTCATGGTATGTAAAATGTCTAGCTCTAGACATGATCCAGTAAGGGCATTAAATCAATGGCAGCTAAAATTTTGATCACAAGAGGACACCTTTGATACAAGGTATTTATTTAAACACTAGTATTTATTTCCCAGATTTATTCTGGAGCACAATTTCTAACTTGCTAGATATATTCTGTATATAACTTCTTTGCAATTTCTTGTGATACTGCATATTACTTGCCTCAGAATTAAAAGGTCCACTTACATGGAGTCTAACTAGGTATCACAAACAGTTGCTTGTCAAGTAATACCTTTTAGTAAAAGCTAATCTTCAGCAGGGAAGACATAGAAAAACAATAGTTTTTAAAGATAAATATTTATATGGAATTTCTCAAAGAATTCTCAGGAGCATTGACTCTTCTAAGATCTAGAAAAGGAATCCAGCCAAAATCTTGCTTTTGAAATGAAAATTAATAACCAGAAGTGGCTGTGCCAAAAGCAATCTAGATAAATGGCCAGGATTATCTTCACTTCTAGTAGTATGTGCACGAAACCAAATTATCTCTGAAAAATCTGAATCTATACCATAAAAAGACTTGCTAAAGGATTCTTTTAGTATAATTTTATTTAAAAAAACATGTTTTGGGGCACCTGGGTGGCTCAGTCATTAAGCATCTGCCTTCGGCTCAGGTCATGATCCCAGGGTCCTGGCATTGAGCCCCACATCAGGCTCCCTGCTCAGCAGGAAACCTGCTTCTCCCTCTCCCACTCCCCCTGCATGTGTTCCCTCTCTCGCTGTGTCTCTCTCTGTCAAATAAATAAATAAAATCTTTAAAAAATAAATAAATAGAATAAAATAAAAATAAAAATCCATGTTTTAGGGGCACCTGGGTGGCTCAGTCGGTTAAGCGTCTGCCTTCGGCTCAGGTCATGATCCCAGGGTCCTGGGGTAAAGTCCCGCATCGGGCTCTCTGCTCAGCGGGGAGCCTGCTTCTCCCTCACATGCTCCCTCTGTGCTTTCTCTCTCTTTCTCTCTCAAATAAATAAATAAAATCTTAAAAAAAAATCCATGTTTTACTAGCCTGAACTTCTGGAAATTGAGCATGCCTCTATATAATTGAAAGATCAAAATGGAGATTCTTCAGGGAGAAAAAGTAGTTTAATCTACTTTTAAAATCCCAGCCATATTGTTTCATGGGAATCTAACCGTATCTCTTCTTGATGGAATTCTAATATGGCCCTTGGATATTCTATGGAAATTGGATATGAGACACTAGACTTCATAAACTCTTTACTTTTTCTCCATAGATACCCTTAAAATGGGTATGAATTTCAGTCTACAAACTAAAATGTGTCAAAATGCATTCTTTATTTTCTACAATTTAATTTTAGATGCATGGCTTAGTCCAGTAACTTCCATCTACTCTTTTAAATACAGCAATTTTTTAGAGCAATTTACTTCAGGTGTAAATGCAGTAACACCAGGATTGCCCTTTTCTTCTGCTCTTACACCTGGTATCGACATGAGCTCAGAGGGCACAGAGGTAAATGGCACCAGGAGAGCAGACAGGATATACCTTAGTCAATTCATACTTCAGTTATGACACTTCTCCCTCTGGGGTTGATTCTAAGTTCTGGAGGTGTTTACAGACACATCACCCATGGAGTGGGGAGAGGGTGCTCACCTCTCATGCTCAGGTTGTTGGTCCTGGGACTCTGACTGTCCTCAAGTGACCTCAGAAGGAACTTGTCCTGTCTGGGGCCCTGCACAGGTGAAATCAGATCTCACTGCAATGGAAGCTGGACATTCTATGGGTGTTCATTCAGCTACCACTCAACTCTCCAGCTGTAGTAATGTGCTCAAGACTTAACTGAGTCTTTGATCCTTGTGTGCAAAGCATCCTTCCAATGAGGCAAGCCCCAGGTCTCTTAGAAGACCATGGGTTCTCTCTCAGTGTGTGTTGCAACCAGAAACCTTCTGAAATCCTCCTTCAGTGTTATGAATCCACAAGAAACTCAGACAGAGCTGTCTCTCTTATCTTCACAACCTAACAGAACATACTGCTTATTCCCCCAAATGGTAGAATGAAAAGTTTTCTCTACAATCTTGCTTGTCTTCAGCATCAGGCACAGGCTTGCTCAAATCCAGAACGTTGAAGAAGCTCTCTAGAGTCCTATCACCACCCTCAGAATCCAGCTTAAAGAGGCAGAGGCAGGCACAAGGATTCCGAAATTCACATCTGACTCTTCCCTCTGTACCTCTCTTCCCCCTCATTCCTTCCTTGAAGTCTTAAATTATTGTATGCGTTGTGGGAGTTCAGGGTGAAGAGAATTCTTCAGAGAGTTTGCATGTGTAGACAACCAGCTGACTTTCAAGATCTTTTAAACTGAAGAGCTAAGAATGTGCCACGTTTATTATTCAGGTTCCCCAAGGACCCCTTTCCCTTCTTCCTGTCCCCAGTAGTGTATGACCACAATTTTATTGTCTAGGCCAGGGGTGGGGATGAGGTGCTTGGTAAAAGGCGAAAGATTTATGCGATCTGAAGAGAAACCAGAGTGTGAGGTGCTTGGATTATAAGTGAAGAAATTCTGTTTGGGATTTAATTACAGAACAATTCTGTATCTTCCTTTTCTAAAAGAATAAGACCTAGGTATCAATATGAACCACTTAATCATATCACCAACACCAAATACAAATCGTTTTAATATGAACACTTTTACCAACAACAGCACTCTATAGCTAGGGCTTCTCAACATCAGCACTACTGACATGTCGAGCTGGATAATTCTCGTGGAAAACTATCCTGATCATCACAGGACATTCAGCATCATCCCTGGCCTCTACTTACTAGAAACTAGTAGCACTCATCCCAAATTGTAACAACCAAACATGTCTCCAGATGTTGCCAAATGCCCCTTGGGCAGGATCAATCACCCTCATTTGAGAACTGCTGCTATAAACTCATCCTAAGCAACATGTGATGGCTGTGTAATGCTTCTAAGTATTTTGATGATAGAATGCTTCTAAGAAGCACTCTGTAGCTGTAACTTTGCAAAATGACCTTTTTTATCTTCCTTATGAGTCAGGTAGCACAGATTACTGGCCCCATTTCCACAGTTAGAAACTTGGAAGCATTCAGCTTTCCCAATCAGGTCATGGAAGTCTGTACTTTCATTTTCCCCCTCTGAAAAGTGAAAATGATAATCACCACTTTTCTTCCCCAGCCTGAGGTCAAGCAATAACCACAGAGCAACACCCTTTCCTAACTGCTGCTCCCAAACTTCACACCAAGCAGCTTCAAAGATAAACCTACATTTGTCTGTCTCTCTATTTCGTGGACATCAGAAATAGAGCCCTCAACATAAATAAAATGGCAGCAAGCCACATGTTTCATCAATGTAACTGCCAAATTACATGGAGTAAAAAATCAGTTCCATTCCAGCAAAACCAGTAACAATCAGATAGTTTTTTTTTTCTGTCATACCCAGACACAATGCAATTTTTAAAACACAGATATTAATGTGCCCAACATGCCTACCACAATGACCTCCATGACACCAGTCTAGCACGTGGAAATGAGTGCAGATAAGCTAGAGATACAAACAACTATGAACTGTCAGCTCTACAACATTCTAGTCCCATGGATTTCCAAAGCCAAGAAATTATACAAGAACGTATAATAGTTTCTCAGCCACAAAAATACATGGCCTCCTAGTTGCTAAGGCTATCCAACCCGATCCCAGAGGGAAGCCAAAAAATATGGGATATTTGAAGATGGCTGAGAATTGCAGGAGAAATCTATCTCATTGGGAAATAAAATTTACTTATCTTGGATACAAGAGCTTGCCACTATATAGATTATGATAGGTTGTGTGCAATCCATCTCTGAAAACCCAGAACAGAGACTACATACTTCACGTCCACAAATGGGGAAAATATTCAATTTAGAAATTAGATTGGATGAGTCTCAATAAATATCGTCCAAATGTGACTGAAAAAGGGATATGAGACTAAAATACATACCTAAAAGAAATCAAAGACTGCGCAAATAATTAGTATAAGTTGAAAATAAACTCTGACCTGATGGAATGGTCATTTCTTTAATTTAATACATTGTATTTTTACCAGCAGCATAATCATAATAACTGAGAGATATGCAAAATGAGTCCATATCATTTGCTGCACATAGATATTTGTTAACTCATGCATAGCTAAAATAGTAAAGACTGTCCTTTTCAAGATGATAGTAAAAAGATTATAACTTAAGCATTAAATATAGCAAAACAGGTAATTTGTTATAGTTACTATAGCAATCAATTAAAGTCATGTGTATTTTAAATGTAAACATATTTCTAGCGGAAATTTTGAGTTTGTGACATGGTATATTAATCACAATTTTTCTAGTGTCTTTTAACATAAATGAATTTTAAAATAAAACCTTGTAAGCATCAGTGAGCCAAAGCTGAAATCATCAGGAAAAATCTAAAACTCCTGCGACTAAAAAAATAAAAATTTCAGACAATATCCTGCCTCTGTCTATGAATTTGGAAGGTCTTGAGTGCCCTCTACAGGTTATTTAAATAATATTCACAGATTTGAAGTTCACTTTCCCAAGATACATTTGGACAATTTTAGGACACACACACACACACACACACACACACAAATGTATTGGGGTTTTATTTTTAAAAGCATTACATGTGGGGCCTGGGTGTCTCAGTCGGTTAGGCGTGTGCCTTCAGCTCATGTCATGATCCCAGAGTCCTGGGATTGAGTCCACATCAGGCTCCCTGCTTGGTGGGGAGTCTGCTTTTCCCTCTACCCCCCCCAACTTATGCTCGTTCTCTCTCTCACAAAAATAAATAAATAAAATCTTAAAAAAAATTTTTTAAAGCATTACATGTTTACCACATAAAATTTTTGGAATTAAAAAAAACATCACCAGGGAGGAGTTAAGATGGCAGGGTAGTCGGGGGACGCTGAGCTTGCATCCACCCTCAAACACAGCTAGATCAACATCAAATCATTTTGAGCAACTAGGAAATTGAGGATTAAGAAAACAAGCTACACAATTGGAGGGAGAGAACGTGGCAGATACAAGGTTCAGAGCTGGGAATTGGGGGAGAGAAAAGCCAGGATGCCACGGAGGGGAGGGAACCCTTTTCGCAGAGTAAAGTCAGGGAGAGAGAGAGAGAGCGGTGTGAAGAGTTCACACAATACGCTGTGGTGAGGGGATCCCCTCGGCCGCACTGGGAGATATCAGTCCCCTTCCTGGGGTACATTTGGAAGAGGGTATATTGCCTCTGCAAGGACAAAAGGCCCGCCTGGTGACATTGAGCAGCCGTTCAGCAGCAGGGGACAGAGGCTCATGCAGAGGGCAGATAACCTGGCCGAAGCTTGTCGCTGGGCTTCATAGACTCCAGCCACAACATGCGCAGCCATGTGACTGCTTTCCTGGGACAGAATGGTGCTGGGCACAGTGCTGCAAGGCTCTTTTCTGGGGGAGGAGAGCAGGTCCACGCCTTGCCGAGCCCTTTAAGATTTGGAGGTCTGAATCCCAGCCTCTGGCCAGAGTTAAAACACAGGAGAACTGTGGTGCCGGGCAGGCCAACGGCCCCGGGGAAGACAGATTAGGGCAGAGATCTGATGAAAGCCTGGGACATAGAAGAGGAGATTGTTCGCTCTTCTGTGAAGGCCTCCTGAACAGCAGTGGCTTCAAGTTCCCCTCCCCAGGGAAGAGAGGGTGGGAGTGATGCCATCTTCCACCCCTTCGCCCACCAGCATGGTCAGACTTCAGAGAGAAACACAGTGCCCCCAGTGGAAGCTGGAGTTGCTTACACCAAACCCTATCCCTTCGTGCCCTGCAGGGGCATGTTTACAAGGACAGATCTGACTGTGAGCCAGCTCAGCAGACCTCTTCCTCAGAAGACTAACACAGGCCACCTGCATGTATCAAGCCTACTGATCATAGAGTGGTCCAAAGCATCAGCTTCAGTTCTGATGGAAATACGACCAAGCTTTCTCTCTATTTTTTTATCTTTTTTTTTTTTCTTATTTTTTTCTTTGGTATCAGGCTTATAGTTTTTTGTTTGTTGGTTCATTGGTTTGTTTCCTTTTCTCATTTTTTGGATCAGGCTTCTTTTTTTCTTTCTTTCTTTCTTACTCTTTGAAATCAGGCTTATAGTTTTTGTTTGTCTGTTTGCTTTTTTGTTCCTTTTCTTTTCTTCAGACATTTTTTTTTCAAGGTTATCTTAACAAACAAATCACAGCACACCTAGTTAAAGGCCCAAACACTCCCCACTGCAAGCATGGAGGAACTCATTAGAGGACTGATCTATGGAAAAGAGCAGCCAATATACAACAGCAGAGAGCACACAGCATACACCAGAAATGTTTCCTGAAGCCCACCAGGCCCTGGACAGTGTATGACCCCTTCCTCATATAACATTACTCTCGGGAGCAGGAAACATAACAAGTATTCATAATATGCAAAAGATAGAAACATAAACATAATGTCAGGATGAAGAAATTCTCCCCAAAAGAAAGATCAAGAATAAATCACAACCAGGGATTTGCTCAAAACAGATATAAGCGATATATCTGAAGAAGAATTTAAAACAATAATCATAAGAATACTAGCCGGGCTTGAAAGAAGCATAGAAGACAGCAGAGAAACCCTGGCTGCAGAGATAAAAGACCTAAAAACTAGTCAGGCTGAAATAAAATCTATTCTGCCATTCAGAATAGAAGGAGAGATAAAGAGTTTCCAAGATAAGCAAAAACTAAAGGAGCTTGTGAACACTAAACCAGCTCTGCTAGAAATACTAAAGGGGACCCTTTGAGCAGGAAAGAGAGACCAAAAGCAACAAAGACTAGAAAGAAACAGAGATCATCTACAGGAACAGTGACTTTACAGGTAATACAATGGCACTAAATTCATATCTATCAATAATTACTCTGAATGTAAATGGACTCAATGCTCCAGTCAAAAGACACAGAGTATCAGAATGGATAAAGAAAAAAAAGATCCATTGATATGCTGCTTACAAGAGACTCATTTTAGACCCAAAGATACCTCCAGATTGTAAGTGAGGTGGTGAAGAACCATTTACCATGCTAATGGAAATCAAAAGAAAGCTGGAGTAGCCATACTTATATCAGACAAACTAGATTTTAAGCCAAAGACTGTATTAAGAGGTGGAGAAAGGCACTATATCATAATAAAGGAGTCTATATAACAAGAAGGTCTAACAATTGTAAATAATTTTGCCCCAAACTTGGGAACAGCCAAATATATAAATCAATTAATAACAAACTTAAAGAAGCTCATTGATAAAAAATATAATAATAGTAAGGGACTTTAACACTCCACTCACAGAAAAAGACAGATCATCTGAGCAGAAGTTCAACAAGGAAACAAAGGCTTTGAATGGCACACTGGACCAGATGGACTTAACAGACATATTCAGAGCATTTCATCCTAAAGCAGCAGAATACACATTCTTTTCGAGTGCACATGGAACATTCTCCAGAATAGATCACATACTGGGTCACATAAATCAGTCTTTAACTGGTACAAAAAGATTTCAGAGCATACCATGCATATTGTCAGACCACAATGCTATGAAACTTAGAAGTCAACCACAAGAAAAACTTTGGAAAGACCACAAATAATGAAGGTTAAAGAACATCCTACTAAAGGATGAATGGGTTAACCAGGAAATTAAAGAAGAAATAAAAAAAAAATACATGGAAGCAAATGAAAATGACACACAACAGTCCAAAATCTTTGGGATGCAGCAAAGGTGGTCATAATAGGGAAGCATATAGCAATATAGGCCTTCCTCAAGAAGCAAGAAAAGTCTTAAATCCACAACCTAACCTTACACCTAAAGGAGCTGGGAAAAGAACAGTAAATAAAACCTAAAACCAGCAGAGGAAAGGAAATAATTGAGATTAGAGCAGAAATAAATGATATAGAAATTTAAAAAAAAAAAACAGTAGAAGAGATCAACAAAAGTAGGAGCTGGTTTTTTGAAAGAATTAACAAAATTGATAAACCCCTAACCTAGACTTATCAAAAAGAAATGAGAAAAGGCCCAAATAAATAAAATCATGAATGAAAGAGGAAAGATACAACCAACACCACAGAAATACAGACAATTATAAGAGAATATTATGAGCAATTATATGCCAACAAATTAGGCAACCTGGAAGAAATGGATAAATTCCTAGAAACATATGAATTACCAAAACTGAAACAGGAAGAAATAGAAAATTTGAATAGGCCCATAACCAGCAAATCAATAATCAAAACTCTCCCAACACACAAGACTCCAAGGGCAGATGCCTTCCCCAGGGAATTCTACCAAACATTTAAAGAACTAATACCTATTCTTCTGAAGCTGTTCCACAAAATAGAAATGGAGGGAAAACTTCTAAACTCATTCTATGAGGCCAGAATTACCTTGATTCCAAAATGAGACAAAAACCCCACTGAAAAGGAGAATTACAGACCAGTATCCCTGATGAACATGGATGCAAAAATTCTTAACAAGATACTAGCTAATTGAATCCAACAGTACATTAAAGGATTATTCACCATGATCAAGTGGGATTTATTCCCAGGCTGCAGGAGTGGTTCAATATCCACAAATCAATCAACATGATATACCACATTAATAAAAGAAAGAATAAGAACCATATGATTCTCTCAACAGATGCAGAAAAAGCATTTGACAAAATACAGCATCCTTTCTTGATAAAAACCGTCAAGAAAGTAGTAGGGATAGAATGAACATACCTCAACGTCATAAGTCCACATATGAAAGACCCACAGCTAATATCCTCAATGGGAAAAACCTGGGAGCTTTTCTCCTAAGGTCAGGAACAGGGTGTCCATTCTCACCACTGGTGTTCGACATAGTCCTAGTTCCATGTTCAACTGGAAGTCCTAGCCTCAGCAATCAGACAACAAAAAGAAATAAAAGGCCTCCAAAAGAGCAAGGAAGAAGTCAAACTTTCACTATTTGCAGATGACATGATACTCTAGGTAGAAAACCCAAAAGACTCCACCAAAAAATTGCTAGAACTAATACATGAATTCATCAAAGTCTGTTGCATTTCTATACACCAATAATGAAGCAGCAGAAAGAGAAATCAAAGAATCTATCCCATTTACAATTGCATCAAAACCCATAAGATACCTAGGAATAAGCCTAACCAAAGAGGTAAAAGATCTGTACACTGAAAACTATAGAACACTTATGAAAGAAATTGAAGAAGACACAAAGAAATGGAAAGACATTTAATGCTCATGGATTGAAAGAACAAATATTACTAAAATGTCTATACTACCCAAAGCAATCTACACATTCAATGCAATCCATATCAAAATAACGCCAGCATTTTTCACAGAGCTAGAACAAACAATTATAAAATTTGTATGGAACCACAAAAGACTCCAAAATAGCCAAAGTAATGTTGGAAAAGAATAGCAAATGGGAGGCATCACAATTCTGGATGTCAAGCTGTATTACAAAGCTGTAATCATCAAGACAGTATGGTATTGCACAAAAAAAAAAAAAAAAGACACATAGATCAATGGAACGGAATAGAGAACCCAGAAATGGAGGCACAACTATATGGCCAACTAATATTCAACAGAGCAGGAAAGAATGTCCAATAGAAAAAAGACAATCTTTTCAACAAATGGTGTTGGGAAAACTGGACAGCAACATGCAGAAGAATTAAACTGGACCACTTTCTTACACCATACACAAAAATAAATTCAAAATGGATGAAAGACCTAAATTGTAAGACAGGAAACCATCAAAATCCTAGAGGAGAACACAGGCAGCAACCTCTTTGACTTCAACCATAGCAACTTCTTATTAGACACATCTCCAGAGGCAAGGGAAACAAAAGCAAAAATGAACTATTGGGACTCAATCAAGATAAAAAAACTTCCGCACAGCAAAGGAAACAATCAAAACTAAAGGCAACCTATGGAATGGGAGAAGATATTTACAAATGACATATCTGATAAAGGGTTAGTATCCAAAATTTATAAAGAACTTATCAAACTCAACACCAAAAAACAAATAATCCAGTTAAGAAATGGGCAGAAGACATGAATAGACATTTTTCCAAAAAAGACATCCAGATGGCTAACAGACACATGAAAAGATGCTCAACATCACTTGGTATCAGGGAAATACAAATCAAAACCTCAATGAGATACCACCTCACACCTGTCAGAATGGTTAAAATTAACAACTCAGGAAACAACAGATGTTGACAAGGATGTGAAGAGAGGGGAACCCTCTTACACTGTTGGTGCAAATGCAACTGGTGCAGTCACTCCAGAAACCAGTATAGAGGTTCCCCAAAAAGTTAAAAATAAAATTACCCTATGACCCAGCAATGGCATTACTAGGTATTTATCCAAAGAATATAAAAGTGCTGATTTGAAGGAGCACATGCACCCCAATGTTTACAGCAGCACTATCAACAATAGCCAAATTATGGAAAGAGCCCAAATATCCATTGACTGATGAATGGATAAAGAAGATATGGTATATATAAATATTACTTGGTGATCAAAAAGAATGAAATCTTGCCAATTGCAACAATGTGGATGGAACTAGAGTGCATTATGCTAAGCAAAATAAGTCAGAAAAAGACAAATACCATATGATTTCACTATTTGTGGAATTTAAGAAACAAAATAGATGAACAGAGGGGAAGGGAAGGAAAAATGAAATAAGATAAAATCAGAGAGGGAGGCAAACCATAAGAGACTTAAATACAGGGAACAAACTGAAGGTTGTGGGAGGGAGGTGAGAAGGAGGATGGGCTAAGAAGGTGATGGGCATTAAGGAGGGTACTTGTTGGGATTAGCACTGGGTGTTATTTGTAAGTGATGAGTCACTAAATTCTACTCCTGAAACTAATGCTACACTATATGTTAACTAACTTGAATTTAAATATAAAAATTTAAATTTAAAAAATCACCCAAAATCCTAACATCTGTAAATAACTACTATTAACTATTTCCATACATATTCTTGATTATATATACACATATGCATGCATTTTAAGGATGCTTATTTTCTCTTAACAGCATACCGTAAATATTTTACCGTAAGTTGTTTGGGTGGAGTTTTTTTAATTTAATTTTTAATGGGTTCTCCCAAAATGTGTTTTATTGACAAATCACCATTTCTTATCATTAAAATTTGTCAGTGAATAGTGGCACTCCAAAAAAAAAAGGAAAGAAGAATTTTTCAGTAACTATTCAGGGGTGGACTCACAAGCAATCAAACTAGGATGCACATGACTTGTCAAAATAAAAATGCCGTAAAGATATTCTGAATCATTTTCCACATTTTGGATATAAAGTGGTCATGAAAATTAAACTACATAACTGGGATTATCATCTAAACTACTAATCTAGGGTTTCAGGCCAGCAGCAACATTGCCAAAGCAGTAAGGGTAAAGTAATATTACAGTTGGATTAGCTGGGTAATTGCCTTGGTTTCTACTTGACTTGTTCCTGGTCTTATTATCTTCAAAGATAATTTGCACTTTAAACATAAGGCCGCATGTAGCATTTTGGGTTCTTATCAAATTCAGAGGCAAACTCTTTCTCTAGGCCTGATTTCATTAGCATTTTGGGTTCTTATCAAATTCAGAGGCAACCTCTTTCTCTAGGCCTGATTTCATTTTTTATTCTTTTAAATAAAACAATAATGTACACCTTTAAGGATGCCCAATAGATCAAGCATTTTTTTAAGATTTATTTATTTGAGAGAGACAGAAAGAGAGCGCATGTGAGCGGGGGCAGGGGCAGAGGGAGAGAATCTTGAAACAGACTCCCCACTGAGTGCAGAGCCCTATGTGGGGCTCAATCCCACAACCCATGAGATCATGATCGTGCCGAAACCAAGAGCCGGGAGCTTAACCGACCAAGCCACCCAGGTGCCCCCTAGATCAAGCATTCTTAAATAATATACAATCCTAAATAGGATTTTAAAACAATCTTAAATGACTTTTTGATATTGACATACTAGATTCTCTGCTTATGGGTTAATCCTTTTCTCATATGTTCAAGTGAATGTGGTCATTCCACTGCTTAGAGAATATAGGCGTAAAGGACCATAACCAAACAACTCTTTCAAAATGGAGAGGGGCTTTGATCTTCCTTTATATCCAGAGGAGAAATTGCTGGTAGAGGTGGTGACTTCTAAGCACCATAACTCTAAGACCTCATCTGAGATGAGTTGAACAAGCAAGGCCCTCTCCACTCCGTGACAGCAGTATGAAGCAAAAGACTGTCTCAGTTTTGGAAGAGAGTTCTTACAGAAATTTACAAAGAGTACAAGTTTTATTCAGTTGAAATAGTGTGAAATTCATCTTCAAGAAAGGTGTACCCAGATCTTGGCAGGACTTAGAAACAAGAGTTAACTGTCACATTTATTTCCATCTTTTGCCCAAGTTATTTTTTTAAGGCGGGAGTGTACAGGGAGTTGGGATATTCATTAAATATATACACAATGTAAAAAGGGTTTTAAGACTACAAAAAAAAATTGACCATAAATATTCCGGAAAAATCTAATCCATGATTAATGTAAATTGGAAAGAGATAGATAAGAATTTTTTTCTGAGACTTAAAATATTCTCCCTTTTACAATTAAGACAAAATATGAATGACTTGTGGCTGTTTGAGAAAATTTTGTTGGTAACAAACATATAAGACAAACATTTCATAGTAAGATTCTAAGATTTCCAGGTGTGATTATCTTTTACCCCACCACTGATTTTGGCAATAGAGCACCACTGGTTCTTATCTGTGACCAAAAATTTCCCTAAAACGTAGGCACTTACATAAATTAATTAGCACTTATTAAAGGAAACGACATTGTGAAGGGAAGGTTATTTTCATGAGCATACAGGCTTACATTAGTACCCCCAAATGGTAATTGATGGGCACAGAACAGAATATCCCATTCCATTGTTCCAGAAGGGAAGAAAGGAAAATTCTAAGACCCCTAGGCTGATGAGACTGATTCAGTCTGGGCGGGATTCGAGCCCCGGACCCCATAGAAGGGGAATCCGTAATTGATGGAGGCAGCTCGCTTTCTCTAAACGTAAGTCAGAAACAGACCTCACTTTCTTATTTGATAGGATTGCAAAATCAGCGAATCAGGAAAATGTGATAAATACAGAGATACAGACTCGAGGCTAAAACAGTTAGGCAAATATTAAATGGATAAATTCCAGTGCCGCCCTGTAAAGTGCTGATCAAAGACTTTTGATATCAACCTAGAGGGATATTGCCAAGAGAGTGTTACAGGGCTCTATCTTTGTCTCATTCCGCATTTGTCTCAATCAAGGGAATAATGATAAAAGGCACATTTATCAAATTTGAAGATAACATGAAACTAAGAGGGTGAGCAAATAAGGATTTAAAAAAAAAAAAAAAAAAACCCAGCGGGCTAGAACAGCAAGTCAAATTGAATTAGATAATATTTAATGGGGACAATATTAGATCCTATATTTGAGTCTGAAGGGGGGAAAAATGTGACTGTCAAAATGCCAATTTGAACTTGTGCTGCTGTAATAGAAGACCAGCAAGACCAGTGACTACAATATAAGTCTTGCTCCTTGTTAGCTGCCCAAACTGAAACTACCATGAGTTAGACAGGCGTGGCATACAGCATGTAAGCATGGGGCCAGGAAAATGGTAGAGAAGGTCAGAATAGGGTCAGACAGACGTTCAGTCTCAGAGACGGCACCTGGACAACCCAAGGGTATAGCTATTGCAGGCAGTCCAACCTGCCAGGCAACTTCATCCTGAGAAATTACAGGTGGCTGGCTAATTTAGAGTTCAGGATGGGCCAACAATTAGGGTCAGGAGATCTGATGATCATAGCAGGATTCCCATCAGTGAGAAATTTAAGAGGAACTGGATATATTTCAAATAAAGAAACCTTGGAAGGAGATCTTAGGCAATACACTAAAGCCCTATTGGTATCTGGGATCCAGCCAAGCCATTTTGCCATCAGGCAAAGTGTCTTAAATTATTGGCTCAAAAATACATAGAGAAAATTACAATCTTAAAGCAAATATATACAATACAATACAATCTTAAAATAAATATAACAAAACACACACACATATATATACACATATATACAAAACAAATATATACAATACAATCTTAAAACAAATAGAACATTAACAAGTCAGCTAAAACCCAATGCTTTTATAGTGACATGTAAAGTATGTTTAACAGGGGATGTTAATGCATTTTAATGTAGCTAATATAATGCGCGAAGGTGTCTCCAAAAACAAAAGTGCCCGCGGTCTAAAAGTCTTTAAATAGAGATGATCTAGTGTATACAAGGATTAATGGACTAGGTGGTATTAAGCAATCAAGGACTCTCGAAAAGTCATTCTGGGAATTTTCATATTGGCCAAACATAGGAGATGCCAAGGCTTGACAGGAGTGGGTAGAATCCTGAGAAAATGGACTTTGTTCCTGGTGCACTAGGTCTTAGATCTGGCTGAAAATAAGGGGGATCCTCAGGGGATGCTTAAGAAACTAGAAAACATGCCTGGACTCCACGATTCCAAATCTGAAGGACATCATGTAATTCCAAACCTGCTGCTGCTGAATTCTTAAATCAGTCAGGAGTGGCTCAATGACCAGGGCAGAATTAACCTTGGGAGTAAGGGAAAGGAGCCAGATAACTCAGGTAGAAGAGACAGGGTAGACATAGCCACCTCTCAGTTTGGGACTCTGCACTTCAAGGGGCATATAAGCAACCTGGAAACTACTGAGCAGAGAAAGCTTCATAGACAGGATATCCTGGGAGAGACCAGAGCCAGGAGAATGAAAGACTGAAAGGGATCAGGAGAGTTGTCCTCAGAAAATGGGAGGTGCTCTCATGTAGAAAGTCACTGGGTTTGTCTTCTATTAACACAATGGGTAGACAACAATCTGACAGCAAATGCCCTCCTGAAAGATGAATTTTTGCTTATTATAAGGACATATTTTCTAATGATCACCTACAAACCTAATTAACAATTGATAGCCATCCCTAGGGACTGGGTGACCACTCCAACAGTATTTTGTCAAACATTAAGTGTATTGCTGCACAGATTTGTACTTAAGGTTTTTTAATACTGTGAGAACACTTTAAAAATATGTCTTCCACAGTCTCTCATGGTTTGCCTCCCTCTCTGATTTCTTCCCATTCAGTTTTCCCTCCCTTCCCCTGTGGTCCTCTGCACTATTCTTTATGTTCCACATGTGAGTGAAACCATATGATAATTGCCTTTCTCTGCTTGACTTATTTCACTTAGCATAATCCCCTCCAGCCCCACCCATGTTGAAGCAAATGGTGGGTATTCATCCTTTCAAGATGGCTGAGTAATATTCCATTGTATAAGGAACCACATCTTCTTTAACCATTCATCTGTTGAAGGCCATCTTGGCTCCTTCCACAGTTTGGTTATTGTGGACTTTGCTGCTATAAACACTGGGGTTCATGTGCCCCTTCTTTTCACCACATCTGTATCTTTGGGATAAATACCTACTAAGAGACTCTGGACTCCAGGAAACAAACTGAGGGTTACAGAGGGAAGGGGGGGGAGGGGTAACCAGGTGATGGGTATTAAGGAGGGCATGTGTTGTGGTGAGCGCTGGGTGTTATACGCAACTGATGAATCGTTGAGCACTGCACCAGAAACTAATGATGTACTATATGTTGGCTAACTGAACATAATCATATATATATATATATATGTCTTCCACAGTTTGTTTATGGCTTCTTAGGATATCACAGTGGTACAGATGTGGGTGAGAAAGGAATCCAAATAAGCTTTTAGAATAAATGTTGTAACAGATTTGGAGCCATTGGAAAGATTATACTTGTTTGGCATCCTTATCTGCCGCTGAGATGCACAATTATAAATATCTAATAACCTTTCCATATAAAGTGTCTACACAACTACAAGAACAGAGATACTGATAAACTAAAATTTCTGCCCTCATGTAGAAGGAGAAGGAAGAACTGGGGAGTGGCAGACTATTAGATTTATTTCAGTAGGTCATTTTCTAACAATAGTTGAAATGCTGATCCTGAGTGTGATCCAGGACACTTCAATAAGTGCAAGTAGGGGCTGAAGAATATAGGAAGGGAATATATTGGCTCCTATAACTGGACCAGCCACTTTCCGCTCGACATTTCTTATTTGCTGGTAACTACAAGAGAGAGGGAAATCTCTCCTCTAACTTTTGAACAAAAGTCCCAGATTTCTCTAGAAGTGAACCAGTTTGGGTCACCTCCCTATTTCCAAGAAATAATTTGATCAGGGGATTGCTGTGAGCTGATTGTTTTAGATCTGGATTATTGCCTAATCTTGGGCCAGTCACTACAGCAAGGGGGATGATATTTTAACAATGGGCCTAAGCCAATCAAGCTCCACACCAGGAAAGGTGAGGTGAGGCTATGGCTGTTCCTCAAAGGGAAATACATTTACTTCTGCCCACTCATGGATTAGAAGCTTGAATATCTACATTATCTAAAACACAATTTAAGTACAATTTTAGACCATCCTCTCAGGTCTATTAAACACAGTGGGGAGTAATTTTTATTTCCAGATTAGAAAATGTATCCAAAAGAGAGTGTTTCAGATAATGAAGAGAAACACTAACATCCAGATCCTTCTACATTTGTACTAGCTCCATGCATCTTTATCCATTGACATCAACTTAATTTTATCTGTACTTTCTGCACCACTAAGAAGTCCCCAGGGGCTGAGAGGAAATTTTGAGAGCTTCTGTGTAGTTATTGTTGCTAGGAAACAATATCCTTGGTATCCAAGTGTTCAGGCTTTGAGGCTCTGTGTGAAGTCACTGGTTCATAAAGGAAAGCCTTTGGTAAATAGCTTGTTTAGATGTGAGTAAATTGATGTTCACTCTCTGTGGCAAAATGTTCCTGTGTAACCTTTGAATAATAGTGTATTTCTAGGCCTCTATTCTTTCCTTTGGATCCAGCTGCCATTATTGCTCTCATGAGAACTCAAGCTTCTACCTGAAATGGAGTGAGCATTTTCTTTTTCCCCACAAATCATGTGTTAATTATCTCAGTGCCTTGAACGCTAAGCCTAACGGGTTTTAATTAAACATAGTACAAGTGAACTTGGAAATAAAGACCCAGACCATGGACCATATAAACAGTTGAATACTATTAAAATCTGTATTGGTTGATGGCCATATTCCAGCTCTTTTGTTGTGCATGGCACTGAAGTGTTCTGCTGCTCTTCAGAATTGGGAGTCAAGGAGAGGTGCTGTCTTGGTTCACCCACTGCCTTCTCTTCTCTCAACCCCAAGCTGCAGACCGTCTCCAGAGTCTCAATTCTAATTATTGCTTACATTTCTCCCGTAGGATTCTATGACTCAAAAAACCAGCTTGAGGTTGTAATTTATCACCTAATTACTCAGTGAGGCTAAAATTAACAAGCAGCTTTTCCCATTTCCTTGATGCCTAGACCCACCTGCAAGGCCCCTGTGAGCAGAATCATCTTAATCAAGGAGTAAATCCAGCTCAAGAATGCTACTGTATCTAGTTACCCTATATCAGGTTACCAGGTTGGGGCAACAAACTTAGATCTCTAAGCTGCAAACAATATTCGCTAATTCATTTTTTCAAAAATATGTATTTGATACTTACTAGACAGAATCTGTTCTAGGCATCAGAAATTTTTAAAAAATGAATGAAAGAAGGTCCTTGCTTTTATAAAGTATATACAATGAGGGATGGAGGATACAAATGGCAGAAATAAACACAAAGCTACATAAACAGATGAAAT
The DNA here is from genome assembly GCF_002201575.2 of Neomonachus schauinslandi. Classification (NCBI taxonomy): domain Eukaryota; kingdom Metazoa; phylum Chordata; class Mammalia; order Carnivora; family Phocidae; genus Neomonachus; species Neomonachus schauinslandi. The sequence continues at coordinate 164,522,953 of NC_058404.1, read as the reverse complement.
ATTTACATGTTCAGATGTACTCTGTATCTGACAGGATCCCATCAAGAAAACAGAAACTACTCCAGTTTTCTCAAAAAGGTAATTTAATAGAGAGAATTGCTTATAAAAATTGGAAGGTCTGGAAAAGCAAAAGGGAGAAGGGGAAATGGTTGCTGAAGGAGTGAAAGACAGAAACAGCTGACACCCCCCCAACCCCATGCGGAGGCCATGAGTCTGAATCTGCTGAGATCCTATTAAAGATGTTGTTCTAGATGCTTGTGGAGTTGCCAAAGGAGGTGCTGCCTCTTCCTCAGCGTCAAGTATCTGGAATCACCCTCCTGCCCCAGCAGCAATCACTGCTAGAGCCAGAATCCAGAACCTTCCCTTCCCTTCCATCTTGTAAGCTTCAGCCAGTTCTTCCAAGGGCCAGCACCCAACACGAAGCCAGAGAGACAGGGATCCTAGCCCAGCATACAGTGCAGCGTATAGAAAGTGAGGTACAGAATAAGCCACAACAGAGGTTTTAATCAAAAGCTCTGGTAATCCCAAACCTGGAGCAAATAATTCTTCCCTAGAAGAAAAAGAGAATGTATCAATCCAGTTTCTATTGCAGATAACAGAAGCCCATTTGGCTAGCTTAAGCATAGATTTAATATAGGAAAGTGGTACTTACAAAATTAAAGGACTGAAGTAGTAGGTCTAGGCTGGGTCACTGGAAGTGACTCCCAGAGCCACGTGCGAACTGACCCTCCAAGGGAACCAAGAGCACCACCGCAATCAGGAAGCTGGTAATCAGGTAGCTTCTACCACCATGTTGATTTGAGGACCACCAAAGCTAAAACCAGAATCCCCGGCTCCTGAGCCATCTATACTACTATATGAGCTGTACCAACAAAATGAATACCTCAAATACCACCTCTGATATCACTTACCTCCATCTAATCCAGGGAACCTAAATCATATCCACACCGTTGGTTGCAAGGGGATCTGGGAAATGTAGTTGTTGTCTTTCCTGAAGGAGATCAGAACACATGCTAAAAAAAGCCAATATACATAGTATCTGACACAGAAGGAATTCTGGGGTGAAATGTATAGCATTGTAGATGACATCTCCAAACTCCCAGAGAACAAGGGCCCTGTTGGTTTTATTTAGCACTATACCTCCAGTACTTTTCCAGTACCTGGCTCATAGTCCGCACTTAGTAAATATCTACCCCTTGAATAAATAGACACACACGCACAGGTTAGTGCCTGGTTGTCAAGTTAAGGTCGGTAACACAAAGCCAGGAGTCCTAATGATAAGAAGCAAGAATGCAATAGTCTATAAACTTTTTTTTTTTTAAAGATTTTATTTATTTATTTGAGAGAGAGAGAATGAGAGAGAGCACATGAGAGGGGGGAGGGTCAGAGGGAGAAGCAGACTCCCTGCCAAGCAGGGAGCCCGATGTGGGACTCGATCCAGGGACTCCAGGATCATGACCTGAGCCGAAGGCAGTCGCTTAACCAACTGAGCCACCCAGGCGCCCCAATAGTTTATAAACTTTTATTAGATGCTGACTATATGCTAGGAACTTGGTACATAGGCTAGACACTGAGGTACAAAGAGGAATGAAAACCAGTCCCTGACCTCAAGGAACTCAGAGCCTGGTGGGAGAAAGATAAATAAGCCAAGTAAAATTCAACATGGTTCTGTGCTTTGTTCAAGGCAAGCATGTAGTTGAGCTGATAAAAGTCAATTGCGAGCAGGAAGAGCTATGACTAGTTGCCTTAGGTATCTGCCTACACTTCTTCCTACACTCAATCATGGCTACCAATCACTTTACTCTTCTCAGCCCACTTTTACCTTTGCATACTGAAATCTTTGAAGATTTTATAATGCTTGTATATATTTAACTTTGCCCTTTACATTTCAGTTTTCCTGCTAAAATTGAGTCGCTTATTGAGTAAATTTTATGAAGTAAATCACAGTTTCCCACTGACATCATCCTAATGTTATGTTATTCTCTCTACATCTTATTCACTCTACTTATTATTCCCTCTGGCAGGCAGGCCTGCTCCACCCATCTGGGCAAATCCTCTGCAAAGCCATCTCTAACTCCCTGAGGTCGACAATTTGTTCAGCCCGCTTTTAGACCATGAGTTACTGAAGAGCAGTGTCAAGTCTGACCCACTATATAACCTTAGTGCCTAGAATAGTGCTTGATATATAGCAGACACTCAAAATATGTGTATTAGAATGTTAGATATAGTTTTCACTGATTTGCCTTGCCAGTTTAGAGGTAGTTGGTATTTGTGCTTCAGCAGAGGTCCTGATGGATATCCAGGAAGATGAGAGGTTGAATCCAGAGTTGTCCATGGCAGGGAAGAAGAGTCAGCAAAGACCTTATATTAGAGCATTCAGGAAGGGGAAGTGAGCAAGCAGGTGTCTCTGATGAGCAGCACATAGAAGCTAACACAGAAGCTGTGTTTGATCAGCTCTGTTTTTACTCCTACTAGAAACAGGCCACCCAGGGCCACAGAGTAATGATAGAGGCTTAATGAGGTCAAAAGCTGCAGATGAATCCATCCCCAAACTGGGACAAGGCCAAGGGTTTGTATTCAGGCTTTGACCTATAAATAGTATGTCTCTTCACAGAGAGTCTCAAGATACTAGGTTTAGAACTTCCTCCCTAACAAATACTTACAGTTCAAATACTCTATGTTGCCAACTAAAAGCAAAATCATGTGTAGTCTAGCTCAAAATAGGACAGTATCTCTTTGGGAAATGTAAGGAGCCTAACAAGGACCTATCTGAATGAAAACCACTCCAGCCTCATATAAAGGTGAGGAAAGGGTATGAGATATGCTAGTCTAAATCCCACACTTAGATCAAGTCAGACAAGAAGAGAGCTTTAAATTTGGCGTATATTGTCTTGGCTTCTTTAAAGAATTTTTTTAACTAAATTGTACTTATTTTGATTCCATCTATCATTTTGAAAAAGCTTACCTCTCAGACCATCTTCCTGAATGGATGCTGGGGAGGTATTTTTCATCCCATAACAAAGGTGCATGGGAGAAATGTTTCCCAGGCTTAGCATCAGCACTTCTCCTTCTTCCAAGCCAACTGGTTTGTTTACATCTCAGGGGCATTGTGAATTTTTTAACTGATCTGATTTTGTGTTGATAGAAGGCACTTCTATGGCCCTGCAGAGAGACAGGTCCGGATGATCCCGGAAGCTCATTCCCTCCTTTCTGGCAGACAGCAGACTCAGCAGATCTCAGTTAACCTGACCGAAGGCTGTGCCTTTATGACCAGGCCCCTTCCTCCACCGGGACCTTACATTGTCACACAGTTCCCTAGTCAGATACAAATGTCCAGCCAATCCCGTAGAAAGTAAAGCATTACAAGGCGGGCTCCTCTCTACTGGATCTTGGCTACAGTGCACTCAGTCTACCTCTGACGAGCCTAAGCGGAAGGGTAAGGAGAATTTGGGAAAATTTGCCCTCCACTACATCTCTGCTGCTAAAATTTTCTCAAATAAACCCCATTCTAGATTTTCTCCAAGTCCGTTTTTTAACTCAGCATTTTGCTTTTTCAACATAGACACATGATTCAAAAATCAAAAAATATTAAGATAAATATAGTGAAAATTTCCCTCCCATCCCTAGCACCCCTCTACTTAGTGCCCCCAAAGGAAATCATTGGTATTAGTTTGCCATCTGACCCTTCAGAGTTTTTTTAGACATATACAAGTATATATAACTATATTTTAGCTTTTCCCGTATTTTTCACACACATGCTAGCATGTTATAGCCAAACTTTGTGGGGTTTTTTTCATTAAATGTAGTTTTGGAGACTTTTTCATATTATATGTGAATATAATTCTCTCATTCTTTTTTCCACTTTATAACAGTACATTAACGTACCATAATTTAGTCAACCACTCCTATTGAGGGGCATTTATATTGTTTCAAATATTTCATTATTAGAAACAGTGATATAGGTGTGCCTGGGTGGCTCAGTCGGTTAGGAGTCTGACTTTGGCTCAGGTCATGATCCCAGGACCCTGGGATGGAGCCCCGCAGTGAGCTCCTTGCTCAGCAGGGAGCCTGCTTCTTCCTCTCCCTCTGCCCTTCCCCCTGCTTGTGCTCTCGTGCTCTCTCTCTCTCTCTCTGTCAAATAAATAAATAAAATCTTAAAAAAAAAAAAAGAAACAGTGCTATGATGAATAATCCTGTACACTCTTCACAATTATGCAATTCAATCATTGGGATAGATTTCTACAATAGGAATTTCTGAGTCAAAGGATATATACATTTGTACTTTTGATAGATAAAGCCAAACTGCATTCTATATGGGTTTTACCAAATTACATCTTCGCCAGCTATGTATGACAGTATTTGCTTTTTCACATACTCAGCAACACAGTGTGTTATCAATTTGTGGATTTTTGCCAAATTGTCAGGCAAAAAAATGTATTTTGATATATAGTCTTTATTTTAATTTGTATCTGTCTTATTATGATTGAGATTGGGCATTTTTCCCTTTTCAATGAACTGTCTTTTAATATCCTTTTTCCATTTTGTTATTAGGTTTTGGTTCTTTTTGTTTGTAGAAACTATATATTTAGAAATGTAGCACTTATCTGCAATATGCACTACAATTATTTTTTTAAAGATTTTATTTATTTATTCGAGAGAGAGAGAGCAGAATGAGAGAGGGAATATGAGTGGGGGAGGGGCAGAGGGAGAGAGAGAAGCAGGCTCCCCTCTGAGGAGGGAGCCCAAAGAGACAAGGACGAGGGGATCCATCCCAGGACCAGGGGATCATGACCTGATTCAAGGCAGACACTTAACCGACTGAGCCACCCAGGTGCCCCCACACAATTATTTTTTGTTTACTATTTGCTTTTGATGTTGTTCATAGGGTTTTGGCATGACTTTTTTTTAATATGTGGACAAATCTGTCATTTCTTATGACTTCCGGTTATTATAATTTAAAAAGGCCTCCTCAATGCCAGGATTATAAAAGAATTCTTCCTTGTTTTCTTCTAGTACATACATGGTTTTATTTTCTAGATAAAACTACAATTAATTTGAAGTTTATAATAATACATGAAACGAAATACAAGTCCAAACTAATTTTTTCCAGTAGCTCCCCAGTTTTTTCTACATGATTTATGAATTTATGAAACTACCTTTTTCCCAATTTTTCCAGGTAAAAATTCTATCATAAACTAAATTCCTCTGTTCATCTGACTCTGGTTCTGAATTGTCAGCTGTGGCCCATTGATCTTTCTGTGTATACCAGCATTAGAATAATACTACTGTTATTTTTGAAGGTTTTTAGTACATTTTACTACCTGATGGGACTAAGTGCCCTTTATCTCTTATTTTTTGGTTTTCTTGGAATGTCTGATTTGTTTATTTTTTTTTGTCTAAACATTTTTTTATTTTTATATTTATTTTTATTTATTTTTTAATTTAATTTTTTTATTCTTATGTTAATCCCCATACATTACATCATTAGTTTTAGATGTAGTGTTCCATGATTCATTGTTTGTGCATAACACCCAGTGCTCCACGCAGAATGTGCCCTCCTCAATACCCATCACCAGGCTAACCCATCCTCCCACCCCCCTCCCCTCTAGAACCCTCAGTTTGTTTTTCAGATTCCATCGTCTCTCATGGTTCGTCTACCCCTCCGATTTCCCCCGCTTCATTCTTCCCCTCCTGCTACCTTCTTCTTCTTCTTCTTTTTTTTTTTTCTTAACATATACTGCATTATTTGTTTCAGAGGTACAGATCTGAGATTCAACAGTCTTGCACAATTCACAGCGCTTACCAGAGTACATACCCTCCCCAGTGTCTATCACCCAGTCACCCCATCCCTCCCACCCCACCCCCCACTCCAGCAACCTTCAGTTTCTTTCCTGAGATTAAGAATTCCTCATATCAGTGAGGTCATATGATACATGTCTTTCTCTGTTTGACTTATTTCGCTCAACATAATACCCTCCAGTTCCATCCACATCATTGCAAATGGCAAGATCTCATTCCTTTTGATGGCTGCATAATATTCCACTGTATATATATACCACAACTTCTTTATCCATTCATCTGTCGATGGACATCTTGGCTCTTTCCACAGTTTGGCTATTGTGGACATTGCTGCTATAAACATCGGGGTGCACGTACCCTTTCGGATCCCTACTTTTGTACCTTTGGGGTAAATACCCAGTAGTGCAATTGCTGGATCATAGGGTAGCTCTATGTTCAACTTTTTGAGGAACCTCCATACTGTTTTCCAGAGTGGCTGCACCAGCTTGCATTCCCACCAACAGTGTAGGAGGGTTCCCTTTCTCCGCATCCCCACCAACATCTGTCATTTCCTGACTTGTTAATTTTAGCCATTCTGACTGGTGTGAGGTGGTATCTCATTGAGGTTTTGATTTGGATTTCCCTGATGCCGAGTGATATTGAGCACTTTTTCATGTGTCTGTTGGCCATTTGGATGTCTTCTTTGGAAAAATGTCTGTTCATGTCTTCTGCCCATTTCTTGATTGGATTCTTTGTTCTTTGGGTGTTGAGTTTGATGAGTTCTTTATAGATTTTGGATACTAGCCCTTTATCTGATATGTCATTTGCAAATACCTTCTCCCATTCTGTCGGTTGTCTTTTGGTTTTGTTGACTGTTTCCTTTGCTTTGCAAAAGCTTTTTATCTTGATGAAGTCCCAATAGTTCATTTTTGCCCTTGCTTCCCTTGCCTTTGGCGATGTTTCTAGGAAGAAGTTGCTTTGGCTGAGGTCGAAGAGGTTGCTGCCTGTGTTCTCCTCAAGGACTCTGATGGACTCCTGTCTCACATTGAGGTCTTTCAACCATTTGGAGTCTATTTTTGTGTGTGGTGTAAGGAAATGGTCCAGTTTCATTCTTCTGCATGTGGCTGTCCAATTTTCCCAACACCATTTGTTGAAGAGACTGTCTTTTTTCCATTGGACATTCTTTCCTGCTTTGTCAAAGATGAGTTGACCATAGAGTTGAGGGTCCATTTCTGGGCTCTCAATTCTGTTCCATTGATCTCTGTGCCTGTTTTTGTGCCAGTACCATACTGTCTTGATGATGACAGCTTTGTAATAGAGCTGGAAGTCCGGAATTGTGATGCCGCCAGCTTTGCTTTTCTTTTTCAACATTCCTTTGGCTATGCGGGGTCTTTTCTGGTTCCATACAAATTTTAGGATTATTTGTTCCATTTCTTTGAAAAAAGTGGATGGTATTTTGATGGGCATTGCATTGAATGTGTAGCTTGCTCTAGGTAGCATTGACATCTTCACAATATTTGTTCTTCCAATCCATGAGCATGGAACGTTTTTCCATTTCTTTGTGTCTTCCTCAATTTCTTTCATGAGTATTTTATAGTTTTCTGAGTACAGATCCTTTGCCTCTTTGGTTAGATTTATTCCTAGGTATCATGGTTTTGGGTGCAATTGTGAATGGGATTGACTCCTTAATTTCTCTTTCTTCTGTCTTGTTCTTGGTGTATAAGAATGCCATGACTTCTGTGCATTGATTTTATATCCTGCCACTTTACTGAATTCCTGTATGAGTTCTAGCAGTTTTGGGGTGGAGTCTTTTGGGTTTTCCACATAAAGTATCATATCATCTGCAAAGAGTGAGTTTGACTTCTTCTTTGCCGATTTGGATGCCTTTCATTTCTTTTTCTTGTCTGACTGCTATGGCTAGGACTTCCAATACTATGTTGAATAGCAGTGGTGATAGTGGACATCCCTGCCGCATTCCTGACCTTAGGGGGAAAGCTCTCAGTTTTTCCCCATTGAGAATGATATTTGCTGTAGGTTTTTCATACATGGCTTTTATGATATTGAGGTATGTACCCTCTATGCCTATACTCTGAAGAGTTTTGATCAAGAAAGGTTGCTGTACTTTGTCAAATGCTTTTTCTGCACCTATTGAGAGGATCATGTGATTCTTGTTCTTTCTTTTGTTAATGTATTGTATCACACTGATTGATTTGCGGATGTTGAACCAACCTTGCAGCCCAGGGATAAATCCCACTTGGTCATGGTGAATAATCCTTCTAATGTACTGTTGGATCCTATTGGCTAGTATTTTGGTGAGAATTTTTGCATCCATGTTCATCAGGGATATTGGTCTATAATTCTCCTTTTTGATGGGGTCTTTGTCTGGTTTTGGGATCAAGGTAATGCTGGCCTCATAAAATGAGTTTGGAAGTTTTCCTTCCATTTCTATTTTTTGGAACAGTTTCAGAAGAATAGGTATTAATTCTTCTTGAAATGTTTGGTAGAATTCCCCTGGGAAGCCATCTGGCCCTGGGCTTTTGTGTTTTGGGAAATTTTTGATGACTGCTTCAATTTCCTTAGTGGTTATAGGTCTGTTCAGGTTTTCTATTTCTTCCTGGTTCAGTTTTGGTAGTTGACACATCTCTAGGAATGCATCCATTTCTTCCAGGTTATCTAATTTGCTGGTATAGAGTTGCTCATAATATGTTCTTATAATTGTTTGTATTTCTTTGGTGTTGGTTGTGATCTCTCCTCTTTCATTCATGATTTTGTTGATTTGGGTCATTTCTCTTTTCTTTTTGGTAAGTCTGGCCAGGGGTTTATCAATCTTGTTAATTCTTTCAAAGAACCAGCTCCTAGTTTCGTTGATCTGTTCTACTGTTCTTTTAGTTTCTATTTCATTGATTTCTGCTCTGATCTTTATGATTTCTCTTCTCCTGCTGGGTTTAGGCTTTATTTGCTGTTCTTTCTCCAGCTCCTCTAGGTGTAAGGTTAGGTTGTGTATTTGACACCGTTCTTGTATCTTGAGAAAGCCTGTATTATCGATGGGTCTTGTTTTTTAATCCAGTCTGATAGCCTGTGTCTTTTGATTGGGGCATTTAGCCCATTTACATTCAGGGTAACTATTGAAAGATAGGAATTTAGTGCCATTGTATTGCCTGTAAGGTGACTGTTACTGTATATTGTCTGTGTTCCTTTCTGGTCTATGTTGTTTTTAGGGTCTCTCTTTGCTTAGAGGACCCCTTTCAAGATTTCTTGTAGGGCTGGTTTTGTGTTTGCAAATTCCTTTAGTTTTTGTTTGTCCTGGACGCTTTTTACCTCTCCTTCAATTTTCAATGACAGCCTAGCTGGATATAGTATTCTTGGCTGCATATTTTTCTCATTTAGTGCTCTGAATATATCCTGCCAGTCCTTTCTGGCCTGCCAGGTCTCTGTGGATAGGTCTGTTGCCAATCTAATGTTTCTACCATTGTAGGTTACATATCTCTTCTCCCGAGCTGCTTTCAGGATTTTCTCTTTGTCTATGAGACTCGTAAGTTTTACTATTAGATGTCGGGGTGTTGACCTATTTTTATTGATTTTGAGAGGGGTTCTCTGTGCTTCCTGGATTTTGATGCCTGTTTCCTTCCCCAAATTAGGGAAGTTCTCTGCTATAATTTGCTCCATTATACCTTCTGCCCCTCTCTCTCTTTCTTCTTCTTCTGGGATCCCAATTATTCTAATGTTGTTTCGTCTTATGGTATCGCTTATCTCTCGAATTCTGCCCTCATGATCCAGTAGTTGTTTATCTCTCTTTTTCTCAGCTTCTTTATTTTCCATCATTTGGTCTTCTATATCACTGATTCTTTCTTCTGCCTCATTTATCCTAGCAGTTAGTGCCCCCATATTTGATTGCACCTCATTAATAGCCTTTTTGATTTCAACTTGGTTAGATTTTAGTTCTTTTACTTCTCCAGAAAGGGTTTCTCTAATAACTTCCATGCTTTTCTCAAGTCCAGCTAGTATCTTTAAAGTGATGATTCTGAACTCTAGATCTGACATCGTACTAATGTCCATATTGAATAGGTCCCTGGCAGTCGGTACTACCTCTTGTTCTTTTTGTTGAGGTGATTTTTTCCATCTTGTCATTTTGTGCAGAGGAGAATAGATTAATGAGAGAACAAAATGCTAGCAGAGTAACAACGTCCCCAGAAAATATACTCTAAACAAATCAGAAAAGACCTGAAGCAGTGGGAAAAGAGAGGGAAAGAGAGAAAAAAGAAAAAGAAAAAAAAAGAAAAAGAAAAAGATAAAGATAAAAACAAACAAAAACAGAACAAAACAAAACAACAACAACAAAAAAACCAGAATGTGATCAAATATGATCAGGCTGGTATATAGATCAGTGCCACACACTAGATTTTGGGTGTATTTGGGTCTGTTAGAAGAAAGTGCCTCCCAAAATTTTAAAGAAAGAAAAACTTATATATGTACAAAAATAAGGGTTGATATGATGAAGGGATGGAATATGACTGTAAAGGTGGAAATTATAAAAAATTTTATAAAAGGAATTGATAAGAAGTTGTTTGAAAAAAGAAAGAAGAGGATTTAAAAAAAGAAAAAAGAAAAAAAAAAGGGAGAGAATGTGATCAGGCAGGGGAGTAAAAAAAACCATATACTAGAGATTTAGGGTATATTTTGATCTGTTAGAAGAAACTATCTCAAAATTTTAAAGAGAGAACAACTTATATATATATGCCAAAAATATGGGTAACTACTATGAAGGGATAGAATATGACTCTAAAAATGAAAAATAAAAATTTTTTTAAAAAAGGGATTGATAAGATGTTGGTTGAAAAAGGGAAAAAGAAAAATTAAAAAAAAAAAACAGTTAAAAAAAATTAACTTTGAAAGACTAAAGAATCATGGTAAAAAAGCCATGAATTCTATGTGTAGTAGTCCCCTAGCGCTGGAGTTCTGCCGTTCTCATTGTGGGTAAACTTGGTCTTGGCTGGCTGTTCTCGCTGATCTTCTGGGGGAGGGGCCTGTTGCCGTGGTTTCCAAATGTCTTTGCCGGAGGCAGAATTGCCCCGCCCTTGCCCAGTCTGGGCTAAGTAATCTGCTCGGGTTGCTCTCCGGAGCTTTTGTTCCCTGCGAGCTTTCCGTACAGCTTTGGAGGTGGGAAGTGAAAATGGCGGCCTCCCAATCTCCGCCCCGGAGGAGCCCAGAACTCGGGGCCCCACTCCTCAGTGAGCCCCCAGAGAAAAGCAGTCAGTCACTCCCGGCTCCCTGGTCTCCGGCCGCACTCCGTGCTCACCCGGCCTGTGACCGCGCGTTTCTATCTCTGGCATCCGACCCCGGGTGGAGTCTCCAAACCCAGCAGATCCCTGCGGTGTGCTCCCGCGCCACTCCTCCCGGGGGAGGAAGGTGAGTCTCCCCGGATCTGCCGCTTGTTGGGTCCCTGCTGGAGGAGCAGTGGCCCGACTGTGCCGTGGATCACGGTTTATGGCAACCCCGAGCTGAGAGCCCGCGCCTGGGCTCCGCCTCTGCAGCCGGCTTCCCTGCTCCGTTACCTGGGAGCTCTGCCACACTCAGGCACCCCCGATCTTTCTGTGACCCCGAGGGTCCTGAGACCACACTGTCCCACGAGGGTTCCACCCCCCGCTTAGCCACCGGAGTGACGTCCCTCAGCGGAGCAGACTTCTAAAAGTTCCGATTTTGTGCTTCGTGGTTCTATCACTTGCCAGAAGTGGCCGACGGAGGCCCCTCCCTTGCCGTCTATCCTCCCGAATATCCCCTCGGATTCACTTCTCCGCACGTCCTACCTTCCAGAAAGTGGTCGCTTTTCTGTTCAGAGAGTTGTTGCTATTCTTTTCTTCGATCTCCTGTTGGGTTTGTAGGTGTTCAGAATGGTTTGATCCCTATCCAGCTGAATTCCTGAAAGGAGATGAAATCCAGGTCTCCTACTCCTCTGCCATCTTGCCCCGCCCCCTGATTTGTTTATTTTAACATTAGAATCATTTTGTTCAGTTTCCAAAACAAAAAGCCTATTGTTACAGGTAATCACGTTAAATTGTAAATGAACTTCTGATGTTGAGTCTTTCTATTCAAAAATATGAAATGCTATTTTATTTATTTAAGGCTTCTTTTGTGCCCTTCAAGAATGTTTTATTTATTTTTTTTTTTATTTTTTTTTTTTAAAGATTTTATTTATTTGACAGAGAGAGACACAGCGAGAGAGGGAACACAAGCAGGGGGAGTGGGAGAGGGAGAAGCAGGTTTCCCACTGAGCAGGGAGCCCGATGCGGGGCTCGATCCCAGGACCCTGGGATCATGACCTGAGCCGAAGGCAGACGCTTAACGACTGAGCCACCCAGGCGCCCCATCAAGAATGTTTTAAATGTTGCATATACCTTGCATATTTTTCAGTTTATTACTAGATATTTTGTCTCTATTTTAAAATGAGTCTTTTCTTCTATTATATATTATAAATTATTGTTTTCATATATGAAAGCTACCCATTTCTGTATAGTAATTTTGTACCCCATTACCATACCAAATCCTGTTATTTATAATAGTTATTCAGTTAATTCTTTAGGGTTTACTGAACATACAATTGTATAATTTTCAAATATTGATAGTTTAACCAGCTGCTTTACAACTTTATACTTGAATTCTCTTTCTCTTGCCTAATGCATTGGTTAGTATTTCCAGAAGAGTGTTAAATAAAAGCATTGGTAGTGGACACTCTTATCTTGTAACTCTCTGGGAATGTTCTAGTGTTTCTACAATAAACATGATGCTGGCTTTGAGACTGAGATAGATATATCTTATTATGTAAGGAAGTATCCATCTATTCATACTTAGTGTTGTTTTGTTAAAAGACTAAATGGCTATTACATTTTGCAAATGCCCTTTTGGCACCTGAGTAAATATACTTTCCTTTTCTCTAAATCTGTTAATATAATGAAGTATATTACTAGACTTTTCTAAATTAAACATTTTGCACTCTTAGATTAACCCCACTAGTTGTGCTTTATTATTTAATGTATTGCTAGATTTTGTTCACTAATATGCTCTGCTTACTTTATGAAAATAATTTGGAAGTATTCATTCTCGGCCATTACTTTGGAACTATTTAAGTAGTAATAGAATTATAAGTTCTTAAATATTTGAGTCTAGTGGGTGTTTGTTTGTAGGAAGTGAAATCAAGCTATTTTGATCTTCTATCTCTGATTTGGACTTTAGCAAATGCTTTTCTTACAAGAAAATTATCTATTTCATTCAGATTTTCTAATTTGTTTGCACAGACTTAAACAAAGTAGTCTTATGGTTTTTACAATTCCCCTCTTTCCAAGGTGACTTCTCTCATTATGTGTTATTTGTCCATCCTGAATCATTTATTTATTCAGACTTTTTTGTAGAATAGTTTCCTCAAACAGGTCTCTGGGTGATATGTTCTCTGATCTTTGTATACTGTCTCTGGAAAGAAGCAATATGGCAGGGAATGGGACTCTTGGGTCTCAGACTTGCTGTCCTTTTTGCCTATATGCTAGATATTCTGTAGATGTTATTCCATAAGTTTTTCCTTTCCATATAAGAAGTCCAATATGTTTTCCTTTCAAAATACCTTGTACTTTCTGTCTGGAAAATTCTAAAATTATTCTTTTACTCTTGGAATTCAGGATTGATATCACAATTACCTAATATAATGAGCCCTTCAATTTGCAAAATACTTTATTCATTAAGCTCAAGAGAATTTGTGTTTTCTTTTTATTTATTATGGCTCCTCTTCTTCTTTCAAGAATGCCTACTATTTATATATTAGATCTCTTGGATGAGTCCTTCAAAGGCATTGTATTTTCTTCATACTTTCCAAATCTCTATAATATTGTTCTCTTTTGAGATATTTCTTTCAAACCGTCTTCTAAGACATTAATCTACCCTCACCAGTGACCATCTTCTGAATTTATCTCAAACGTCTTTTATTAAAATCTATGGGTTTTATTTATTTTTTTAATTATTTATTTATTTGACAGAGAGAGAGCGAGAGCAGGAACACAAGCAGGGCAAATGGGAGAGGGAGAAGCAGGCTTCCTGCAGAGCAGGGAGCCCAATGCGGGGCTCGATCCCAGGACCGTGGGATCATGACCTGAGCCAAAGGCAGACACTTAACGACTGAGCCACTCAGGTGCCCCAAAATCTATGGGTTTTCATACATGGAAAGTTTTTGCGCTCTAATCAAATATACTTAAGTGTTTGTGTGTGTGTGTGTGTGTGTGTGTGTTTATTTCTTAAGTGTTCCTATATTTTTAGTAAGGGTGGGAAATGAAGAGTACAAACTATTGTCTGCTTCCTCCACCAGTTCTTTTCACTAGGGGCCATCTACTTTGGATGTTCTGCTTGTTTTTCTTCTCTAGGACTATCAGATTCTGTTACAACATTGTTGTTTTTTCCTAAATACACCTTGGGGTTTGGGCCCAGCTGCCAGAGAACCATAAATAGAAACACTGTTCTAGGGGAAAAGTATGGTGAGCTCCTATTAAGTTGTCATTCTTCTGCTGATACATCAGGAGGTAGTTTCTTTCTCTGAGACAGCCTACCTTTTTAACTGTCTCACCTCTCCTTAAAGGACTGAAAAAACAATTCCTCCAAATAGTCACACAGGTGTTAGTACCCTTTATTTAATAGGCCCAGAGAGCCCTTGTACCCAGCTTTCTTCCTTAATCTCATCATTCCAATCCCCATTCAAGAACTCCATGCCACTAGTCCCCAGGTTCTCTCTAGTTCCGGGGCAGGGGTTGAGGGGGGTGGGTGCAGAAACCCCATGACATCATTGTTCACTAGATCCAGACAGAGCTGAGACCTCACATTCTCCAGATCCTACTTCATGTGGGTTTTTGAACTGGAAGTGGAAGGGAGACCACCAGGGTTGAATTTAAGCTGTTCTATTGCCACTAGCCATTTTCCCACAAAGAGGAGGTTCTCATTCTACAACCTGTAAATGGGATCCAGGGGGATCCATGATCCTCTGAAATTACCATCAAATTATGTTTATTTATGTATTTATCTATCTACACATATATATGTTTCTGTGGAGTTTTTTAGAAAGTTTTTTTTTAAAGAATCTACTTTGTTTAGAGCAGTTTTAGTTTCACAACAAAATTAAGAGGAAGATACAGAGACTTCCCATATGGCCCCTGCCCCTGCACAGCCTCCCCCATTATCAACATCCCCCACATAAGTGGTACACTTGTTACACCTGATGAACCTACATGGACACATCATAATCACCCCAAGTCCATAGTTTACCTTAGGATTCACTCTTGGTGTTGTGCATTCCGTGGATGTGGACAAATGTATAATGACATGTATCCACCATTATAGTATCAAACACAGTATTTTCACTGCCCTAAAGGTCCTCTGTGCTCTGCCTATTCATACCTCCCCACCCCCAACCCCTGGCAATCACTGATCTTTTCATTGTCTCCATAGTTTTGCCTTTTCTAAAATGTCACATAGTTAGAATCATACGGGATGTGGCCTTTTCAGACAGTCTTCTTTAACTTAATAATACGCATATAAGTTTCCTCCATGTCTTTTCCTGGCTTGACAGCCCATTTCCTTTTGGTGCTGAGTAATATTCAATTGTCTAAAGGTACCACAGTTTATTTATCCATTCACCTACCAAAGGACAGATGTTTTGGTTGCTTCCAAGTTTGGGCAATTATGAATAAATCTTCTCTAAACATCTGTATGCAGGTTTTTGTATGATTAAAAGTTTTCAACTCCTTTAGGTAAATGCAGTGGAGCACAATTGATTACTTGATCACATGGTAAGAGTACGTTTAGTTTTTTAAGAAACCACAAAACTGTCTTCCATAGTGGCTGTACCATTTTAATTCCCACTAGCAATGAATGAGAGTACCTGTTGTTTCACATCCTCACCAGCATTTGGTGGTGTTAGTATTCCAGACTTTTACCATTCCTATAGATGTGTAGTAGTATCTTACTATTGTTTTGATTTGCATGTCCCTGAAAATACATAATATTGAGCATCTTTTCATATGCTTATTTTCCATTTGTATATATTCTTTGGTGAGGTGTCTTTGGCCCATTTTTTAATCAAGTTGTTTGTTTTCTTATTGCTGAGTTTTAAGTGCTCTTTGTATATTTTGGGTAACAGTCCTTTATCAAATATGTCTTTTACAAATATTTTTCACCCAGTCTTTGGCTTGTCTTCTCAGTCTCTTGAGTTCAGAAGTTTTATCAGATTCTCAAAATGATGTTAAGAATCACACTTTTCTAGACCCATACCTGAATTTGGTACAAATCCCCAATAAGTCAATATGTCAATAAGATGTAGATCACTCTAACTCCAGTAAGTAAAGAGGGTCTTACAGCCTCTCTGACACCAGGAATTATTGTTAAAAGTAAATATTTTCTCTTTCTATGTCTGCACTTGGAAGATTACCCTTTGAAGAAAAGGCAAGTTCTTGGACCTAGAAGGAAATGACTTAAAGAGAAATAAAAGAATATATATTGAAATGTACTACAGTAAATAATAACCTCCATAGGGTGGCAAAAGTAACAAATATAAAACAGTTGTGGGTTCAGTGAGTTCAGGAATAAGAATTCAAAAAAGAGCTTTTTGAAGAGAAGTTAGAGAATTTTAAAGTAATAAAGTTAAGACAGGTTTATTTCCCCTCAAAAAAAAAAAAAAAGCCTAAAATTTCTTACATTTCTGCAGTGATATGTTAATGGTGATCCTTTGGCACTTGGCACTCCACTTTTAAATTTTAAATATATTGTTTTTTTTAAATCTCTTTAAAAATATACTACTGACTTTAATCAAAAGTAGGTCAGCATAATGTTTACTACATTATCTTTGAAACACAAGCCCTAGTAATTCTAATGGAAAAAAAAAAAAGATTTGATGCTTTTTTTATTTGAGGTGAATATAAATAGAAAATGAACTTAAAAATATCTTCTTTGTCTCTACCAGGTAGAAAGAGAAAAATATACCCTTCCATATGCCTTAAATGGTTTTTAGTTTTTAAAATATATCCATACATTGTTTTTATACAAGTTAGTCTTTTATATGACCATAGTACAGCTAAACCACTGGCAAGTGGGAGCAGAAGTGGAAAGGTTAGATCTTTCTAATGCAATCTACAATCCTCTACACAGTCCTGTTAAATTAACAAAAGCTCACCCTCATAAATATTAACCTATAAAAGTATTATCAAGAATTCATATAGTTCTTCTACACTTATTGCAGTGAGCAAGCATAATGTATAGAATTATTGATCACCCAAAACTAATGTAATATTGTATATGAACTATACTTCGATTTAAAAATTTAATTAAAAAATTCATATAGTTCTTAATTTTTCACCTATGTATTAGAGATGATAAAAATACATGAATGGAAGCTTGCCTAATTTTCTAAAAGAAATGTGTATTTCTTTTTTTAAATGTCTTGATCATATAATGGGTATGTACAAATTTGGTCTTTCACTATACTCCATCCTTTTACCCTTCCTGTTTCCCTTTTATTAAATATGTGCTCAATGATTATTATTTATCATTGTTAAATGATGCATAATAAAAATCTGTGCTCAGGTACTAAAATCCAACTATCCTATTATCTTTTTTTTTTTTTTAATTTACTTGAGAGAGAGAGAAAATGCGTGCAAGCTGGGGGAGGGGCAGAGGGAAAGAGTCCCAAGCAGACACCCCACTCAGTGCGGGGCCAAATGTGGCGTTCTATCCCAACACTGAGATCATGACCTGAGCCAAAATCAAGAGTCAGGTGCTTAACCAACTGAGCCACCCCCAGGCACCTCTAGCTATCCAGTTATCTAGCCAAAGAGTTCCTATTAGTAAATGCAAAGAAAATAAATATAGAGCAGTGATAACAGGTATCACTGAATGATCAGAGTTTATGTCCACAAAGCCACATGCATCCATCCTAGCACTGCAACCACAACCAACCCATCAGGAACAGTGCTCATCATGAGACCTATAAGCCATCCTGATTTAAAGCATTGTCGTCTTACCACCACTTGCTGG
The DNA here is from genome assembly GCF_002201575.2 of Neomonachus schauinslandi. Classification (NCBI taxonomy): domain Eukaryota; kingdom Metazoa; phylum Chordata; class Mammalia; order Carnivora; family Phocidae; genus Neomonachus; species Neomonachus schauinslandi. The sequence goes on along the minus strand of NC_058404.1, from coordinate 164,505,121 downwards.
GAATTTCCTCTCCAGCTCCCAGGCTGTCTTCAAAATGAATTTCTATACCAAAGGAACTCTGCTTAACTATGCTATATTTCTTGGTTTCAGATGGCTATACCACTGATGACATTGAGTTTTACTGGAATGGAGGAGAGGGAGCAGTAACTGGAGTTAATAAAATTGAGCTTCCTCAGTTTTCAATTGTCGACTACAAGATGGTGTCCAAGAAAGTGGAGTTCACAACTGGTGAGGACGTTTCCCCAAAATGAACTAGGGGCACTGTGAAAGAAAGAAGATGATTCCTACCAAATAGAGATCTGATTTTTTTTTCTTTTTTCTTTTTTCTTTTTTTTAACTCAGGGGCATATCCACGACTGTCACTAAGTTTTCGTCTAAAGAGAAACATTGGTTACTTCATTTTGCAAACCTACATGCCTTCCACACTGATTACAATTTTGTCCTGGGTGTCTTTTTGGATCAACTATGATGCATCTGCAGCCAGAGTTGCACTAGGTAATGCATTTCCAGCACTGCAGAGAGCTGATAGGACTTCACTTCAACCAACCAACCAACCAATGTTAGAAATTATAGGCACGGGCTTCTCTCAGAGGAAGTCAAAGAATGAGATTACCGTAGCAGTCCTTGATAGTAAAGCATCTAAGTGTAAGCATTTTCAGGATGAATGTTTTACAATGCAATATCTTTTTAGCATTTTACAAAAAAAAAAAATGGAATATATTCAATACTAACTATATAAGTGCTTCTTAGAGTCTACTTTTAAATTCTCATTACACTAATTTTTACTGACTTTGTGATGATTTCCTCTTTGGTCCCTGCTTTTTACGGTGAAGAACATTTACAATTCATTATTCTCAAAAGGATTTGGAAAAGCTAAACCTGTGACTATTAACAAGTTATGTCAATAGTTGGGCAATACTATCTTTCTTTTTTTTTATTATGTTGTTAATCACCATACATTACTTCATTAGTTTTTGATGTAGTGTTCCATGATTCATTGTTTGTATATAACACCCAGTGCTCCATGCAGTACATGCCCTCTTTAATACCCATCACCAAGCTAACCCATACCCCCCCTCCCCTCTAGAACCCTCAGTTTGTTTCTCAGAGTCCGTAGTCTCTCATGGTTCGTTTCCCCCTCCAATTTCCCCCCCTTCATTTTTCCCTTCCTGCTATCTTCTTTTTTTTTTTTTTTTTTAACATATAATGTATTATTTGTTTCAGAGGTACAGGTCTGTGATTCAACAGTCTTACACAATTCACAGCACTCATTATAGCACATACCTTCCCCAATATCTATCACCCAGCCACCCCATCCCTCTCACCCCCTACCAATCCAGCAACCCTCAGTTTGTTTCCTGAGATTAAGAATTCCTCATATCAGTGAGGTCATATGATACATGTCTTTCTCTGATTGACTTATTTCGCTCAGCATAATACCCTCCAGTTCTATCCACGTCATTGCAAATGGCAAGATTTCATTCCTTTTGATGGCTGCATAATATTCCATTAAAGTTAGGGGCGCCTGGGTGGCTCAGTCGTTAAGCGTCTGCCTTCGGCTCAGGTCATGATCCCAGGGTCCTGGGATCGAGCCCTGCATCGGGCTCCCTGCTCGGCGGGAAGCCTGCTTCTCCCTCTCCCACTCTCCCGCTTGTGTTCCTGCTCTCACTAACTCTCTCTCTTTGTCAAATAAATAAATAAAATCTTTAAAAAAAAAAATTCCATTAAAGTTAAATCATATGGAACTGAGTTTCTCTTAAATGTAGCTCATCACACCTGAATAAGGCACAGACTTTCATCAGCTATATTAATGATCTGTGATCAGGATGGAATAAAAAATGGTTTCCTTCTTTAGGGAACAAAATTCAAAATTAATCTTGCCATAGTTGAGTAATTGCTGCAAGCTGAAAGGCTATATTTGAGACTTTAAAGAGTTCCTTGGAAAGTCAGAATACGAAAGGTCTGTTTGATGAATCTGAGCATGTGTGGGTCTGCCTCATTATTTGATCCTAGAGCCCTTTCAGTTATCACTTTTTGGGGCTTATTCTCATACATGAGTGCTCGTGAATGCAAGTGTGCACACACACACTCCAAATATATAACAGCATCTTTTCCAGCGAAGCTGACATATACATCACTTCTTTTGAGATTGCTGAACTGGGTTAGATGCTCAGCATACCCTTTCATACCTAGACTAACTGTCATCCCTATAGCTTATTTCTAATAGCTGAGTAATTTCTAATGGCTCACAAAGTCAGCCCTTCTCAACCTTTGAACATTCCAAAACTAAGGAAAGCCAACAAATAGTTGATCACATCATAGGTATGATTCTGCACATATTATTTGACTACAAACATGAGTACGGGTATACTAGGGTTAAAGAAAAAACAGTGGATGATGTCCACAGCAGGGAATAATAACTATCAAGGTCATGAATTGTGGTTCTCTTTACGTATCTATCCTCAAAGCTAATGATATTTTGATTAGAGATGTCAGCACATAAAAATGCTGATTTAATCTTTTCTTTGAAATGTAAAATAGGGGCTATTTTAAAACTTAACTAAGTAAAAAAGGCATTTATTTACTAACCTTTCTTGCCTAAAAATTTAAACCAAGGAGTAGAAACAGAAGTGTGATTAGTGGATTTGTAAATGAACTATTTCTACTAAGGACATCAGCTAGAATTATATTAGGTAAAATTTAAAATTTTATTGAAAGAAATAAGTAAGACCATTCATGATGGCATTTCATAACAGTGCAGCACATTTGAATTCATCACTGATCTGAACCATTTTAACTTTCTGTATGGTAATCCTGACTTCCTATTTTATCTGTTCTCCTGAAAGTTAAATAGTCAAATCAGGGAATTTATCTAGAATAATCTGACGGGCAAATGAGTGCTAAACTCTTTTTTTCCCCTTTTCATTTTCTACCTCCCATTCTCTTTGCCAGCTGTCTTTTGTCTTTAACGTTCATTTTAACATTTCCTGTCTTTATTTTTAAGGACTCTCATCAAATTTCAGGTTTTATCTTCTCCTCTTTTTGCTTTTATTTTAAATGCCTTTGTTTAACACCTCCTTGCTTTTTTGCCCCTAGCTAGGTGATCTACAGCAAAATAGCTAATCTCAGAGTTTCTATTTATTCAGCTATACCTGCCCTATCATACTCAGCAAGCTGTTATGACAGCCATATAAGATAATGCATACTGTGTTTAAAACTGTAATATGCTATATAAATGTGTAATATTAGTATTGCAGCATGAATTATCTACATCAGGTTCCAACTTCCTTTTCACTTCTTGTTATTCTCAATTACATTTCATCACCACCGTCATCAACACCAAATATTTATTATGCAGCCATGCAAACATTATATGATTAAGAAAGCTGTTTTTAACAAAGTAGACAAAACAGAATTTTCCTTTTGAAAGTGTATAGTCTTAACCTTCTTCACAAATCCAAGCTGAATTTTTCAGGAAGTCTTTTCTTGATTCCAGGGAACTAATTCATTCTTGACTCTCGAATCAAGAAGTAGAGGTAATATTTGAAAAACCAAAGCAACAAGATTATATCTAAAAATGACATAAATCAAGTGCTTGATGCAAATCATGAACTTCCTTACATATTTCTTCTTTTAGGATTGTCTCACTATGAATGATATATTATCAGTGTAATAATATGTAATACTGACCTTGCGGCCTGGGTGTGTTCTAGATACATGGAATGAAGTAGCTCTCCTCAAACTGGTCACCAACTCTCAGTTTGGTAGTGGCTGTTGTGGGCATTAATATCACAAGAACAGATTTAGTAGGAAAATGAGGGAGATGCCGAGAGAAGGAAGATGTGGTATGTAACAGAACAAGGGACATTTTGATAATAGACTAAGCATATCAATAGGATTTTGATCTGCCTTTCCATTTACTTTTCTTTTTCCTATGTGCATTATTTTTAAAAAATGTTTTCCAATCCTCCATTAATGGTACACCCTGTTTTATGATTTGTTCATGGACTGTATGGGGAGCCTGCAACTTTGTCTTTCCAAATGTCTACTCTTTTCGCCCAGTGGTTTATGGCATTACTGACGTCATTCTGGGGCACCTATAAGGAAACGCATCTGTCTTCTCAGTCTTTAAAGGGCAGCTTAATAAGTGCATTCAGCTAAGCTGTGTCTTTCTGTTTAATAGGAATCACCACCGTGCTGACAATGACAACCATCAGCACTCACCTCAGGGAGACCTTGCCAAAGATCCCTTATGTCAAAGCGATTGATATTTACCTGATGGGTTGCTTTGTGTTTGTGTTCCTGGCTCTGCTGGAATATGCCTTTGTAAATTACATCTTCTTTGGAAAAGGCCCTCAGAAAAAGGGAGCTAGCAAACAAGACCAGAGTGCCAATGAGAAGAACAAACTGGAGATGAATAAAGTTCAGGTAATGTATTAAATATTCCCAACAATATTCTTCCAAAATTTATCAGCAGCATGGTGCTCAAGGCTCCCATAACAGGAAAAAAAAAAAAAAGAAATTTATCTTCAATACGGCTCAAACACCACTCCCTTTTACATATTTGAGAACTGAGGATTGAAGAAGTTAGGTTGAAGTTAACATAGATTAATAACATACCTGGGCCTAAAACTCAACCCCAAGTCCATTATCCTTTATTGTAAACTATATAGTTGTAAAACTCTATGCAGAAGGATAATGCCAGATCTGCTTGATAAATAAATGAGAGAACTAAAGTGAATCAATTCTGTATTAAGTGGAAATAAAGAAATATGGCCCAGTGGTTACAACCACAGACTGGAATTAAACTGCTTGAGTTTTATTCCCAGCTCTGCTTCTTACTGACTTTATAACATCAGGCAAATCAACCTATGTGACTCCTCATGTTACCTCTGTTCTCAGGTCATCATCCATAAAATGGAGATTATTATAGTATACCTACCTCACAGAGTTGTTATAAGGACTAGATGAGTTTTTTTAAAGCCTAATATTTGTAACAATACCTGGAACATAGTGAGTGCTCATTATCACTACAGCTAGCTAGCTCTTATCTTTATAGATAAGACATTGTCACTGTTTTTCTTTCACTTTTCATTGGTAGATCTTATGACCTGTGCTTTTGCTGGATAGAATTAATTAAAATTAATGCCTTTTTTATTCTTTGAGAATATCTCTTTAGCCTCTACTCCTATGCCATGTTTCACCGAAATCAAATTAAAATTGTGTACAGTGAAATACTGTATCTACTATAAATTGTTTTCAAGATGGCCCACAGGATGACAACTCAAATATTCACTCGTTTGGCCACTGTTCTGAGCATTGGGTATACTTCTTTGAAGGAGACAAATTTCCTGGCTCTCATAGAGTTTAGATTCTACTGTGGGAAGACAGGCAATAAACATGTAAACACATATTAAGAGGATAATTTCAAGGTGTAGTAAGTGCTATGAAGAAAGTAAAACAGAGCGATGGGTAAGTGAATCCTGTGGATTAGATTCAAGGGAACAAGGAACAAAGAGCATGTGGTCAGAAAGACGTCTGTGAGATGTTACCACTTGATCTGAGACCTAAGTGATGAGCAACAGTAACCATGCCATGACCATTTCAGGCAGAGGAAGTGACGAGTGACAGAGACTCTGAGTAAGGAATTTCTTGATCATGGTTGTGTCGGTTGGCGACATGCCCGCCTATTTGCAAATAAGGTGGAATGGTTGCATGGGCAGTCTGTAATCAGATACTGATTCAAAATCATTTGAAGTCATGGGGGACATCAGTGAGATCTGCCAAAAATTCACACCAAATGTGCTGTTTTAACCCCAACAGTTAAGAAATAGAATTTCCCTTCAGAATCAGATATTGATACTGTAATCTGGCCTCTTTTCTCTCATTCCTATTCTCTGTGGTGTGTCATCTACAGTTTCAGACACTTTTAGACATCTGCACTTTCAGACAACTTTCTAAATGGAAATCAGCTCTGTTACTGTGATTAATTCCAGGATACTTAATGCATGTGAAAACAGACATCCTAAAGGTCAACAGCTCTTTCCTTAAAACTAGCTTGAAACAGATGGATACCTACATTAGCCTTTGAGCCTGGGACCTACCCAATTTCGCTGCCTTTTCCTCAGGCCAACTAGGACACTTCTCTCAGCCTTTGATGAAATTTTAACATTTCTGACTTAGCATCTTGGATTTTGGAGAAATTCAGGCAGGACCTTTGATTTCTAATGACAGCCTGTGTTAGCAGTTCATGAACTTCTGCAGCCCTCAAATCCCTGCCCAAATCTGGCTCAGTGCCATGCTTTGTTCTCCAGTCTTGGCTTAATGTAGCTAATCTCTAGATGCTGCAACAGTCTAATTTTCCTTTCCAGGAATCTCCAAATCAGTCTCCTTTTCTCCCTCTTTCTCCCTCTCTCTCTCTCTGTCATTTTCTCTCTTACATCTAGTGTCCATTTTCCTCCATATCCAAACAGCTAGAATTCTTTCGTAAATGAGAAAGAAATTGAATTTACTTAATAGGCTTAAGAAAAAGGTGGGGGGTTTTTTTGGCACACATAAATGGGAAGTCCATGAATGGTTCTAATTTCACAGGTGGCTATATCCAGATACTTAAACAATGTCATCAGAAAGCATCTCTCTTCATCTCTTAACTCAGCTTTCCTTTATATTGGCTTTACTTTCAGTAGACCCTTCCCTCATGGTGGTTCCAAAATGCCTAAATTCATATATTCAAAGCTTTACAACCCTAACCCAAAACTACTGTCTTACAAGCAAGAGTTACAACAACAACAAAAAAGTCTTAGGATTGAATCTTTTGGATCAACTTGAGTCATATTCTCATGCAGAAATCAATCCCCCTGACCAGGAAGATGGAAAACACTAGATGCCCAGGTCTGGGTCACATGTCCATCCCTGGAGCCTCGAAGATGCACTTAGGCCTACCTCAACCACATGCACCAAGGAATGTCAGGTAATGTTATCAGAAGAAGGTGGCATGGAATCAGACAGGTCAAACCAATAGGCATCCACCATAATCCACCTTTGACTCTGCCTGAAGGAAAATACCCATACTCCTTAACATGGGATCCAGCACCCACTGTGATGCCATTCTGCTTTCCTCTTCTGCTTCATTCCTCCTCCATCTCCCCTTCATCTTTGTTCCAGAAGTACAACTCACACTTTTCCCAGATTGCCATGTTTTCACTCTTCAGTAACTTTGGCTTGTTGCCCAGAATTCACCTCTTGACTGACGTCTTCCCTCACTCGTCAGGCTAAGTTGATGCTCTTCCTACAGCTTTCCACTGCACACTATGTGTACTTTTTTTTTTAATTTGAAAAATATTTAATATTTAACTTTAACAAATATTTAATGAGGGCACACTATGGGAATACCCTCTATGCAGTGGGTATAGTCAGCAATGAATGAATAAAACAAAACCTTTCATTTGGATGAGAGAGAAAGACAATGAACATCATATACACAAATACATCACACCCAAACAATGAACAGGACAGCCACAAACACACATACGATGGCAGATAATAATAAATGCTATTAAGAAAAACAGAGTAGGCCTTGAAAGCAGACACTGTATCTTCCACTTTCGGTATTCCAATGCCTGTCATAGAGCCTGGCACAAATCAGGCACTTAAATGACTTTTAAAATAAGTGAACTAATTATCTAAGACAGCTAGAGAGGGAACACAAGCAGGGGGCGTGGGAGAGGGAGAAGCAGGCTCCTGGCAGAGCAGGGAGCCCGATGCGGGGCTCGATTCCAGGACCCTGGGATCATGACCTGAGCCGAAGGCAGACGCTTAACGACTGAGCCCCCCAGGCGCCCCAGGATGCTCTTTTTTTTTTTTTTTAAGATTTTATTTATTTATTTGACAGAGAGATAGACAGAAGAGCACAAGCAGAGGGAATGGCAGAGGGAGAGGCAGAAGCAGGCTCTGCACTGAGCAGGGAGCCCGATGCGGGACTTGATCCCAGGACCCTGGGATCATGACCTGAGCCAAAGGCAGACACTTAACCATCTGAGCCACCCAGATGCCCCAAGCAGGATGCTCTTAAAATCCATGTGTAATTGGAAACTTTTTTCCTATTATATTCCTAGTGTTATAAGAACAAAATGTTTAAGCCTCTCCTAAAGTGAGAACTGTTTGGTACCTTTCGAAATTTAAAAACATATATAATAAATATTTTCTAATGAAGGACATTTATTTTGCTTAGGGATAGTCCGTGGTAACAATAGGTGTGTATTATTAATAGATTGCTTTCAACCTGCGTTGATACTTTTTTTTTTTTTTTTAGAGAGAGAGACAGAGGTGGGGGGAGAAGCAGAGGGAGGGAGAGAAACTTAAGCAGGCTCCATGCCCAGAACAGAGCCTGACACAACGCAGGGCTACACAGAACTCAATCCCACGACCCTGAGATCATGACCTGAGCCAAAATCAAGAGTCAAACTCTTAACCGACTGAGCCACCCAGGCACCCCGATACTTTTCTCAGCAATTCCTTCTCCTGAAATCTCTATATTAGAATGTAAAGTGACTGATAACTCCACTCTGCCTTTACTTCATAACATTCTCCAGTTGGGAGGAATAAAATGTAGAAGTGCATTGTTGATTATCTTAGGAAACCATGGCTCTCACAGTAAGAAGATAATATCTAATGTGATACAGTAACCAGGACTTATCCACATAAGTGTAGTATTTCACAAACCCCAAGACATTCACAAGCACATTGACATCACGCATTTTAAATATCTCCTTTTCAACTATATGAAAAGTAATGATTACTCTGACCCAAATCCCTCTTTTAAATCTTTTTTTTTTTCTTTTTTAAGATTTTATTTGTCAGAGAGAGAGTACAAGCAGGGGGGAGCAGAAGGCAGAGGGAGAAGCAGGCTCCCCACTGAGCAGGGAGTCCGTTGTGGGGCTCGATCTCAGAACCCTGAGATCATGACCTGAGCTGAAGGCAGACGCTTGACTGACTGAGCCACCCAGGCGTCCCCAAAATCCCTCTTTTATTTACCTGAAGAGCAAAACATTACTGAAGAAATTTGGGATGAATATTTTAAGGGGATTCACTGAAGATGAATCCAAAAAATCGCCTTTGTTTGCATCATTCAGAATTCAATGAATTTGCTGATTATAATGCATTTTATATTTAATTGTAAAAAGCACTCGTCTCAAATATTGGGACTCCCTAAGCCCATGTATAAAATGCTCCTATGTATAAAATAGGATTCCTGTTTTCTTGTTTCTATCATTCTCTCCTCAAAGCTCAATGAACTCCCACTCACATCAACTTAAGAAATTACTCCCCAACCTTCATGTTATGTATCTCTCAAGCTTGAACAGTGCATATTTGTAATTCATTCTTAGCTGTCTGAAATTAGTTAACTGGTTTATGGATTTTTAGGTACACCAATATCAGCTAGGACCCTTGGAATGCCTGTGTAAAATGCAGACTGGGAAGACCTTAATTAATTTATTTTTTTTTTAAGATTTATTTATTTATTTATTTGACAGAGAGCGACACAGCGAGAGAGGGAGAGCACAAGCAGGGGCAGAGGGAGAGGGAGAAGCAGGCTTCCCGCCGAGCAAGGTGCCCGATGCGGGGCTCGATTCCAGGACCCCGGGATCATGACCCGAGCTGAAGGCAGACGCTTAACGACTGAGCCACCCAGGCGCCCCGGGAAGACCTTAATTTAGAATGAAATGAGCTCAAACCTTTATTTCTAACAAGCGTCCCAATAAATTCAGATGCCCGATAATGTCTGAGAACTACTACCCTAGAGATTGTAGTCACTTACGTGTCCTTGGCCATTGAAACGCAACAGAGTTCAGACAGATGACTCCACGTCCGAGTGTCAGAGTTCCTCATTGTACAGACATTAACTCAGCCGCGCCTCCGCAGCATCAGCCTCTTTTCCGGGAGGGCGCCGGCGATATGCCGTGATGAATAATAACAGTAACCAAAGAGCAGCTGCTCTCCTGGAGCTTACATCTCAGTCGAATAACAAATGTGTAAATAAGTGCATGATATAATGGCAAATGATGATAATTATGGTGAAGAAAATGGTGAGGAGCTAGGCAGGTAACTACCTGAGGACGATCATTCCAGGAGAGAAGAACAGCAGGTGAAAATGCCCTGAGGACTTAGGAGCATCAGGGACCAGCCATCAAAAGACCAGTGTGGATGGAGCAGAGAGCTCCAGGGGCAGAGTGGTAGGAACTGAGGGCAGAGGTCCCTGAAGGAGTTCAAACCACGGGGTGCTTTGCAGATTTGGATGAGAAATCTGATTTTGTTATCTGTCTTGGGAAGTAGCTAGATTTAAACAGAGGAGACCCGGTCTGGTTTACATTTTTTAAGTATTACTCCAGCCGCTATGTAGAGAAAAGACCACCGGGCTTCCTTCCTGGAAAGAGGAAGATCAATTATTCAGTAAGACATGATGATGGGGAAAAGTGGTCAGAATCAGGATGTGTTCAAAAGTAAAGCCATTTGGATCTGCTCATACACTGAATGGGAGAAATGGGGCAAAGAAAGGGATCCAGGAGAAATTTATCTACCTGAGTAATGTTCTGGAAAATTGCCACTTGTTTCATTTATCTCTTTTTCCTTCTCTATGTCCTAAATAATAGAGTGCAGATTTGTTTAGATTTATGTAGGTTTGTGCTTAATCTTCGATAGCATTTTGAAACGACATTGAAGTTTCTGCTTCTACCGCTAGTTGTCAGGACATGGCAAAGAGACACACAAATCATCTCCAGCAAAGCTTCCCATTCTGCCCCGCCCCCCCACCACCACCAAACCAAAAGGTTTCAGGAATCTGAGATGAAGGGATTGCCATTTGGCAGCCCTGGTGAGAGCTAATGACTGGCAGCAACAGCGCAAGACGTGGTACATTCTATGAGCAGGACAGGCAGATGTGAGACGTGGCTCTGTGGTTCTCTGCTCCCTTCAGGTGAAGGCAGGCGTTCGTACCGGACACCCTCAATTAAATAGATTGTGGGCTTCTGAAAGGCATCTCCTTCTGCGGTGAACGTCACTTCACTTGGCTTCCTGTGCTGTACTTCAGAACCACTCAGTAAATGTGAATCTAATTGAATTGGCTAGCAAGAAGGAAATAACTTTCTGTTTGCAAAGTAGATTGAGCCCAGAGGTATTTCTCACAGGGCTTTAAAACTGCCACTGAAAACAAGATTATATTTTATTCCAATTACACTGAAATGAGTTCTGCTATATTTACATACGGAAAATATCCAGAACAGTTCAATTCAGTGAGTGGCAACATTTTTCACAGCCTAAGGCACCATTCAGGGATGCTGGGGACGGAGACAAGGAGAGACGGAGTACGATGGAAGGGGTGGGAGAAAGGCTCACCCCAAGCTAGAAAATGAATTTGTACATTTGCTCGGGGTTCTGTTGAGGGAAGAAATACAGCCATCACGTCAACATTTTAGTCATTGGAAAAACACCCTCATGACCTTTGCCATACCCTTTGCATCAGTCAGAGTTCTCCAGAGAAACAGAACCAATAGGAACAGAATCAACATACATACAAAAAGAGATTTATTTTAAGGACTTGGCTCATACGATTGTTTGTGAGATCTGTAGGGCAGGCTGGAAGTTGAGGCAGAATTTCTGGTGCGATCCTGAGGCAAAGTTTCTTTTTCTCCAGGAAACTTCAGTTTTTGCTCTTAATACTTTTCAAAGATAGGATGAATCCCACCCACATCATCAAATGGAATCTCCTTTATTTATAGTAACTAATTGGAAGTGTCACATCTACAAAATACCTTCACAACAACATCTAGACTAGTGCTAGACTAAACAGCTAGGTGAGTAGCCTAACCAAGTTGACACCCACAATTTACCACCATACCCTTTTACCAGCTGCACTATTATTCATTCATTCATTCACTCATTCATGCAGTAGATATTTACTGAATGCTCCTATGCCAAGCACTTTTCTCAGGTCTGGGAAAACAAGAGTGAATTAGACAAAGTCCCTGTCTCCTAGAGCAACATTCTAGTGGGACACTCGGGGGAGGAACAAGTTGGCTAAGAAGAGTTCTGCTCTAACTATTTTCAGATTAAGAAGCCTTTAAACATCCATGCAGAGCTATTGTGTAGGCTGTTCAGTAATAAGGTCCAGGAGAAAATAAGGAAATACGCATTACTTTAAATTTTTCACTCATTATAATGAAATCTGAGCATGAATGTAATGTTAAGAAAAACATGCACAAAATCACCAAGTTAGTGTGTTGGGTATATTTTCCCTAATACACTAAAAGCAACATATACAGCTACTTTTTCTTCATAATGTTACCTGATTTTTTTAAAAGCAAATTTTAGAATGAAGGAGGGTATTGCCTGTTTTCCTCCATAAGAATGTAAGTGCCAAGAGTTCAAGAACCTTGGGTGTTTTGTCCACTATCATCCCAGACCTGCTGTGTCCTCAGATCTTAGAACCAAGACATTGTGGTTGGTAAGTGCTGCACTGCAGGAAGGAAGGAGAGGTTTCACCAGCCGGAAGCTGGATTGTTCCTCCCCATCTCATGTCCTTACACCGTGAAACCCCAGGCTTTCTTTTATATGTGAACGCCTCCAGTATTTGCTTGTGCTCAGCAGACTTCAAGGAGACACCGTGAAACCCCAGGCTTTCTTTTATATGTGAACGCCTCCAGTATTTGCTTGTGCTCAGCAGACTTCAAGGAGACACCGTGAAACCCCAGGCTTTCTTTTATATGTGAACGCCTCCAATATTTGCTTGTGCTCAGCAGACTTCAAAGAGACCTTCAGGTGGGAAGAGGAGAGAAAGGTTTTGCAGGCAGAAAGCGGATCTCATGTTCACAAATGAGCAAATTTCAGAAAGTCTGTTGGAAAAGGAATTAGTAACCTGAGTTTGAAAGAGGTCACAGTATTTATCCAGGAAAATAATTAGAACCAACTGGAGGTGGAAGAGGTCCCGGGGTTTGTTCAGGAGAGTGTAAAAGTAAAGGGCTTTATTACTTGAGATCTTTGAATTTCTAAAATGTGAGACATGATGTCCTATTACTAATGGAGGGGCTGATTTCCTCATCAGTGTCTGGAACAGTGCCTGACACACAGTAAGCTCTCAGTAAACATTTACTGAAAAAATGAGTGAGGAATGAACGATTTGACATTTTAAATGTTTATCCATGGTATGCCTAAAAATTACGTCTATAGCACATAAAATATGCCTCTCTAATAGGGAGTGAGTTGAGGATGAACAGTTAGCCTTGGGGCTGCACATCTAAAGCCACACTCTCTGCTCCCTGGTGTTAGTCAGCTCAAGCTTACACTTTGATGATCCATCTGAAGGGGAGGAAAGAGGGCTTATTTGTCGACCCTCCTGAATGAAGTCTTAATAACAACTGTATTCATTTGCTCTAAATTTAGGTTTAATGATGCTTTAAACTTAAAAAAAAAAAAAAGTCAGTGATGTTGGTTTCAAGAATACATAGTTAATGTAGTCATTCACCCCCCCCCCCCATTTAGACAGGTTTATCTCCCCAATCATGGGAACCACGGAACAAGTGCAGGCCTTACTCACCAACCCAGCAGGTTCAACAGGCACATCCCTAACTGCATTGCACCTTCTCTGTAAGCAGATTGGAAGGAGAAAAATACCCAGAAGACATGGAGCCAAGTATGCCTGTGTCCTTCTCCCACATATACCCAGTGGGGAGCAGTGGGAGAGGAGAAAGGGAAAAGAAGCTGGAAGCATCGATCCCTTAGTTTCTCTCCCAGGGACTGGAGTGGAGAGTCCCTTCCTTTATGGCAACATAAGGAGTGGGCAATGATTATCCAAATGAACAGTTATTTCAACATTAGCAATGCTTTAGGAAATCTATTTGTCTGCCCTAGAAATCAAGTGTGTTGGCATTTTCATTTGCCTCACTTCCTTCTGCTTCAAGGTTATATAATCTTTGATGTCTGGATCATGCCCAGATGTTGGTCATTTAATCCCTTATTGATGAGGCAGCATTTAACCACTGCAGATGTTGAGGTGATCTACAACCTGGTGCCTCACTGCTCCTGAGGGCGTAAGAAAAAAATGACCACTTTCCCCGTGGATACTATTTTTGGAAAGCTGTGCCCACTGTGAATATAAGGACACCTTGGGTGTTTTTATATGATTGAGGAAAGACACTCTTCTCCAAAGGGCAGAGGTTCAGGCAGAGCCAACCAGAAACTTGCTGGCGCATTCACTTTAGGAGGCAGCAAAAAGCTTAGAAGGTGGGGGCTGAAAACTCATGCTGCAGGAGAAATGCACACACAAGCACACCGTCTCACAAACATGCACACGCACGTACACACACAATCTGTAACACTAGCTTTTAGAAGAAGTTTTAGACTGTGTGGAGGAGACAGACTGAAGATGGGTCATAACTGTTATATGACACTTCTTAAATTTCCCTGATAAAGAACACGGTAATGTTGATTCAACTACACAGTAATGCAATCAGCTTTCATGAGTAGTTGTAGAACCAGATTCATTATTTTATATGTCAAACCACTTAGAGCTATGATGTCTAGCTCAATGACAAAATATTTTGAGGGATTTGCACAAACTAATAAACATCATGCAATTTATTGGTGCATTGGAGTCTGAACCAAAGTTAACCAAAATATCTTTTAAAAATGTCCCTTTTGCGTGACTTGTGTAATGAGGAGCATCTGTATGCTTCACTGGCTGATTCTAAATTCTAGTAACTTGTTTACTTAGGGAGATTTCATAATAATGTAACTTAATGATGCATACAGTACAGATAAGTGATTCACTTTTCCAAGGTTTTTTGTTTTGTTTTTGTTTTTAGTATGCTGTGTCCTCTGCCTAGAATATTATTCATAGTAAAGACTGTCAAAAGTCAGAAACAAACCCTTGAGATTGCCTAGTGAAGATCTTTTATTTATAGATGAAGAAATAGATTTAATAACAAAACCAGGGTGAGAACACAGTTTTCAACTCTCAATCCTTTGTTCTTTTACCCATCCTTTAAGGCCTAGGACAAGCCGCCCCTCCTTCATGAAGCCTTCCTTGACCCCCAGACTTTCACTAACCCCTAATCATGGTCTACGCTGTGCCATTTAGCATTTGGTTAAAAACTCTTGTCACTCCCCAAATTATATTTTACTCCTGTATCTCTAAGGAGATTATTATCTCAAGGACAAAATCCACGTTTTATGATACTCTTCACTGAAACACCACAGTACCTAGCAGAATTATGTGCACCATGATTATCTTCTAAGGGATTTGTCCCTTTTTTAATGAATTCAGCACTTTCTTCCTTTTCACTTCACCGCTACCATCCTCTTTCATAACATAAACTTTTGTATGCATGACTTTTCATCCATACACGCGTGCGTGCACACACACAAACACCTCCCGGACACCTAGCACTGCGCCTGGCACATAATAAGTACTCAATATCATCCGCAGAGAGAGAGAGAGAGACACACACAGGGAGAGAGAGAGACGAAGTTGGTTTTTGAAGTTACCATAATCAGGGAAGGTACACAGGTACACACCATAAGTAGGATTTCAACTGAGCCTTAAAGAAAATATATTGATTAACATGCAAAACCCAGAAGGGAAAGCTATATTTAAGGCAAAGAATATCCTGTATTTTAATCCCAAATCGAGCACTTTTTCTTTGTTTAATTGCAGGCCATTTACTTAAGCTCTCTGAATCTCTATTTCGCTACTTGCTGAACTAGGATAATATTATATATCTCATAGTGTTGTTATAAGAAATAACTGAGATAAATTATGTAGTAGGATTCAACAAATAGTAGGTATTAACAACAACAAAAATTAATATTAACTCCCTGATTCAAGAAGCCAGTAAAAGTGCCGGTGAGGGCATAATGGGTAGCTCAATTAGGCGAGAGCCACACGCTTTCCAGAGGGAAATGATAGATGGCAGTAGAGGGAGAGGCCAGATTTAGTCACCATCTCTCTCCGACTACCTCTAAGCTTAAAGCTATCAAATGCATCATTAAATTCACTGCGGCATGTGATGAAGGCCAAGGACTATGAAGCAGTCCTTTCTCAGTAAAGAGCACGAAAGCTTTGAAACAGACAAGACACGGGTTGTACTCTCCGATCTAGCAGTGGAGTAAACTTGAGGCAGTTGGCTGTAGCAGGTGATAAACAAGGAATATATACAAAGCAGCTACCATGATGCTAGGCACATGGTGGACACTCAAATCTTCGTTCTCTCATCAGGGATGTACCAGCATCATATCCCGCCACTCTCTCTACCTTTCTTTGCTGTCTTTGCCTCCTCCTACGCTTTACTCTGTCTTTCTTGGTCACCCGTTTCTTTCGTCTTCTTACCCATACCTTTGGCATTCAAAAGTGTTTACTGAGATTCATTTCATCCGAAAGCCTTTATAGGGCACTTACCGTAACTCAGGCACTGTGCTAATAACACTAGATTCAAACACCGCTGCCCTGTGCTACCCTTGGAAGTACTTCAAACTCATGTGCATGAATGAGCATGTCCTCTCAAGGTAAATTAGTTTGCAAAGTGCATCAGCGTGAAGTTAAACAAAGCCACACTGCAGGCCAAACGTGCTCGCATCTTCTGTAGTTCTGTAAATGTGTGTGGGCATAGCATAACAAAACCCAGGAAATCTGGGCTAGGTACCACTCAAATGGCAGGAAGCAACAATCAGTAATGGTGGACACAGACGTCAAAGCATAGCCAGGCATATCCTTTTGATCCCTGAATCCTACTTCTGGCAATTTAGCCTCAAGAAATAATTATGGAGATGCACAAAGATTTAGCTAAAAGATGTCCCTTGCAGGCTTGTTTATATAACACTGCAAAAGTAAAACAAGCCTTAACATCTAAAGATAGGTTAACCCAATTATGCTTTACCCATATAAGCTGTTAATAAATGATATCTCAGAGGAATAATTATTACCATGGTAATAGGACCAGGTACACAATTAACTGACCAAAGCAGATTGCAAAGCAAAATATACCAGGTGAGCCTGTATACACAAGCAGAAAAAAGACAGGAGGGCTGGCAGGATATTAAAAATAATAAAAAATAATGAACTCTAAAGATGAAATTACAAATTTCTACTTTTTTTTTTTGTTTCCTGTTTCTAATTTTACATACTTCCATGTGCCACTTTTGAAACAAGAAAATTTGTCAGAGTTATAAATGATATATATATAGGTATACATACATATAAATGATGTATGGATGAATAGATAGATGGTAGATTAGACAGATGATAAATAGATGTATGATAAATAAATAAATGGTAGATAACTAGATGGTAGATTAGATACATAGTAGACTGCATGGGTGGCAGGCAGATAAATGAAGGATTAGACAGATGAGAGATAGATGGTAGATTAGTTAGACAAATAGGTGATGGATTAAATAGGTAGATAGTAGATTAGATAGATGATGGATTAGATAGAGACAGACAGTTATAGACAGATGATGGTTGGGAGAGAGAGAGAAACAGACGTAGACAGGTGATGGATTGGATAGATGGGTGGTAGATTAGGTAAATAATGATGAGAGATACATAGATGACGGGTCATCTTCAAGTCCAGGAGGCACGCAGAGCAGGACGTGCCGCGGGACAGTCTCTAATGAGCCGCGCGCGGTGTCATCGGCCACAGGTGAATGAACGCAGCCAGTGTCCCGACAGCTGTGCCTGAGCCTGTCCCTTTCTCGTCAGGTCGACGCCCACGGCAACATTCTGCTCAGCACCCTGGAAATCCGGAACGAGACGAGCGGCTCGGAAGTGCTGACGGGCGTCAGCGAGCCCAAGGCCACCAGCATGTACTCGTACGACAGCGCCAGCATCCAGTACCGCAAGCCGCTGAGCAGCCGCGAGGGCTACGGGCGCGCGCTGGACCGGCACGGCGCGCACAGCAAGGGGCGCATCCGCCGGCGCGCCTCGCAGCTCAAAGTCAAAATCCCCGATTTGACTGATGTGAATTCCATAGACAAGTGGTCCCGAATGTTCTTCCCCATCACCTTTTCTCTTTTTAACGTCGTTTATTGGCTTTACTACGTACACTAAGGTCTGTCCTAATGGTTCGTAGACTACTCTCCTCTTCTCTTGTTTCTTAACCCCACAGCGCCGCCCCCCCCCCCCCAGCAGCAGCCATACTGCTGTGTTTTTTGAGGTAAGAGATTCAGCCATCCAACTGGTTTTAGGTGTTGCATATCAATTTTATTACTGCACCATGTTTACTTCCAAAAACAAAACACACACACACACACACACACACAAACGCGCGCACACACACACCAAAAAAACTTATTTTTTTTCCAGCCTACTGTGGTCCAGGTTATCAGCTCTTTCAGAGCTCTATTAATTGCCATGTTTACAAAACACACACAAACACACAAAGAGAGAAGTTAGATAGATCTTTAGCAGTCCTTCCTACCTGCCCTGGATTTTACCGATTTATTTTTCAAATGAGAATGAAGAGGACCTAGCTCTCTGCGGGCACTGCTTCCTGGTAAACTGTAACAATTTCATGCTGCCAAAAAACAACACAATTTCCAGGATCTCAGAAGAAAAAACAAAGCCATTGACAAGTTACAGATTTCCAGGAAGAAGGGGGGGGAGCGGATAAAAGGAGCCTAGACCAGGAAGGAAGACTCCCCTCCACCCTCAAGTCCCCAAAACTCCCTTGTAGAAGGGGTCCCCACTCCATGGGACAGGAGGGAGGGATTGACAAGGGCTGACAGAGGTTATGCAAAACAAACCTGGCATCTTCACCTCACCATTCAGCTGGGTAATCTGGAAAAAAACAAAAAACAAAAAAACTGCTTCTTTCTCAGACTTGCAAGCCGATTTAAAACTAGTACTAGAATCCATCCTGGCGGCCACTGAGAACATTTTTCTCTTGTTGAGAATAAGGAGTCTGGGGCAATGGTGATTTCTTTAACTATTCAAATGAGCAGCCCTGAACTCATTTCATTGCTTCCGTGCCCTGAAGCCACGGCTGCGCTTGTCCCCAGGCCCTGCTCCAGAGACAGTGTGGAAGAGAAGGCAGGAGGAGGGCTTCCGTAATGGGAGGGTGAGCAGTTTTTGCTTGAAAAAAAGATTGCCCTTTCCATGAGGAAGGCAAGTCTTATGTGCTGTGAAAAGGGTGCCTGGGCAGTTACCCAAACTGCCAAATCTTAAATCAAATAGTGTATATTTCTTAGCCTTCCAGAGAGCAGCACCTAATGGTGACAGGCCTGGTTGGACAGGCCTCAGGGAGCACCACAGGGCTCTGCTCTCTGAGCTCTGCATTCCAAAGTATTAAATGAATGCTTCAGGAAATGCACACACACCCACTTTGCTGTCATTCTCCTCTGAGGCCAGATTTCTATTTTAAAGAAAAACTTCAAAATAGGAAAACCACAGATAACACCAACAATGACAAAATCACTGGGCCTTCAAAGATGTATACCAGCCCCTAAAGCATAGAACGTGTCTGCACTCATGAATCATTGTCATTACTGCTCTGCCTTATCTCTGTTCACGGGTTACTGTGGTCGTGGGTCACCGAAGGGGCGTCCCTCAGTAGCCCAACACACACCTCTAAACGTGTCCAACCAGCTACAGTTGAGGTTTATCCCATTTTATGTCATCAAAGCCTCATTTTTTTTTTTTCAGCCCGAGTAGCTAAGAATTCTATATGTTCATTTGCAAGGTTGAGTGAGACCCTAAAACGACCAGCCAGTGATGGAGTCAATTTGTTCGGAATCTGATCCCTGGATGTCAAATAAGGGTTGAGGTAATAGTAAAGATGATTGCATCATTTGATGATCTGGCTTTCTCCCAAAGGCTGTAATGAGGGTCCGTGTTTACAATAGCATCAGCTGCTAGAAAGTATAGTCTTAATTGGAAAGATAAGGCCAAATTCCTGCTGATGACCCCAAGGGGACAGAGCTTTGAGATACTCTTTTTAGAGGGCAAGAAGAAAAGAGAACCCCAAAATAAATGAATGGTTATGGCTATAGATAATATACACTAGTAAGAATATAAAAACTGTGCTTTTACTCAATGGTTTCATAAGAAATTAGTAGGGTATGGGGACCAAATTTGCACCTGGGTTTTCAGTTTGCATAATCACAGTTCCCTAGTCAAGAGAATCTCCAGCCTCCCGGGATGAAGGGATCCATGTTGCAACTGACTAGTTCTTGGCAGGGAAAGATGCTTTGCCATCATGAAATGCCCAAATAGAATGAAATGTGACCATTCCGGTGATTGTGAGGTTAACATTCCCAATGACCATCCAGGAACCATTGTGTATTTAAACACAGGAAGGGAGACTCTTGGCTGTTGCCTAACAGGAATGAATCATTCTGGTGTCAAAGCTCTTTAAAAAGCTTTTAAGGATGAAATGCTGAATGAGAAAGGAAGTATCTATAATCTATGTTCTTTAACAAAACAATTTTTCTTTATTCATCTGTTTAGATCGTTCTCCTTGGAAAAGACTGAGGTAATTTATAGTTTTATTATTTTTTTTTATCTTGCCTTAAAAGTCTAAGGAATTTGATGCTTGTCGTTTAGAGGTAAAGCATCTCTGAGAAAAAGAGAACATTTTGAATTCTTCTATCTTAACCTTTGTAAAATGAAAGATTAGTAAGCCTGAAACTACCACCAGGCACAAAATGGTGTCACTGTATGTCCTCCTGGGCTGAAGAAGGGTCACAGCCACAGGATGGTGCAAATCCTATTAGATGGCTTTGATTCTAGAGGCAATGGTAGCCTGAAAACTGGAGAAGCTGACCTATTTCTGGTTCATGACCTCCGTCCCCACTCCCTTCTTCT
The DNA here is from genome assembly GCF_002201575.2 of Neomonachus schauinslandi. Classification (NCBI taxonomy): domain Eukaryota; kingdom Metazoa; phylum Chordata; class Mammalia; order Carnivora; family Phocidae; genus Neomonachus; species Neomonachus schauinslandi. The sequence continues at coordinate 164,484,270 of NC_058404.1, read as the reverse complement.
GGACACCTCCCAGCCAAATCCCCGCCTCCTCGGCCCCCACCCACACTCCCTACAGGCTTCACAGCGCCTGGGAAACATTCCTTCCTTCTCTGCCTCTCTCCCTTGTCTTGCTCTAAATGATGTACATAAAAGTTGTTAGACATTCCTAAGTGCCCTCACACTGGTCCCCATTCCTGAAAGATTCAGATCAGGACATTATCGAGGGGTTACTATCTAGCTCTTCCTGGGTTTTCTTTTTGCCATGAAAATAGCCATAATCTCCTGCATTCCTGAGTGGCGACAGAGGCAGAAGACTGCGAGGACTCACTCTCCTGGGCCACAGTCCTGTCCAGGGGACCACATGTCCACAGCTCATGAACTGTCACATAAGCTGTGTCATAGGTGTAACCTGTGTAGACCCAGCAGAAACCCCACCTTTCATTTGACAATGATGACCACACACTCATTTTTCCCACTCGTGTTCCTTGGCTTAACACATCAGGGGTAATGTGTGTTATGCTTACCAGCTTTGTGAGGCAGACCCAGGTAAAGACACACTTTGGGCTTAAATTATCCAGGATTATTGCCTCCATCCTCTGTATTGACAAACAGAAACAGCAGACTGATTGGTGATTGTGCTGACTAAAGGATATGTGTTCCCATATCATATATGCCATCTTTATTGTGCATTACAAGCAATGAAAGATCCTGAAAATGCAAAGAGAAAAATGTGGTGCGGAGAATAACGTTTGGTTTATGGATCCAAGGATAGGCTTTCCTTAAGCAAACATTATGTGCAATACACAGAAATGCTGACTAAATTCCATCTTTCCAAAATCAAGGACTCCTTTCTAAATATTCATTTATGAAAGAACTCAATTGAAATTCGCCAAGTGAAACAAACAAACAAAATATATTTATAATGCTAGAAGGAAACAACCTCCAAGATTTCTTACATGGACAATTTTGAATAGTATCTCACCAAAGGGTGATATGCCCCGCCTCCTTCTTTTTCCTAAACAAAATGTAATCCTATATCCCAGGAGGGAGGAAAAAGGAATGTACCAGCATTTGCTCGTGTTGATTCAATCAGTAATTCCTGGGATGAGAAAGAAAACGAACATGTATCTCAGTTTCCTGAAAGCAAACAAAGGTGAACTTGTTAACGGAATGTAGAATATTATGTAAACTTCCTTGTAAATTCTGTACATAGTTCATTGAATTGTTCCCTGTTGCGTGGTGGTCCTCGGCTTTGGGTGGATGTTTGAACAATCCGAGCATTGTAAATAATGTGAGCTTATAAGGCACTTGCTTTTAGAAGTGAAGCAACTAGTGATTTGGGCCCAAACCAGAATCTTTTTCGCTCTTGCTCTTTCTCTGCCATTTTGTGTGCGCGGTTGTGTGACTCTGCCAGGTGTCTTGTGCTCCCTGCCTCATGCCCCCACGGCCATGCAAAGGGACAGTAGCTGCTGAGAAGGCTGCACTCCGGGGGGCTCAGGATTGGCGTACCTGCAGAGACGGGACCTGTAGCGAACTGCTCCTGGAACCGTGTCGTGAAAAGTAGACATGTTTTTATCAGTCCTTCGTGGCTATTCATTCATATATCGAAATACCAAATTATCCACGCTGTTGAGGGGTCAGGAATGGAAGAGATGTTCAAAATCCACAGGTAATCCAAAGCTTCCTTTGCACCCATAGCTCTAGTTTCTAACTTTTTTTCCTTCCACAATGTTTCCCAGAACTTTTAATAAGAATAGAAGTGAATAGATGGGTTTGATCAGGGTACACACACGGTCAGATGTCCAAATGATGGGAAGGAGAAAAGGAAGAGACAGCAAATGACACTGAAACACCAACTGGTTGATTCATCCCTCAAAGATGCAGCGGTAACCATGTCACTGTTTCTAAAAGGTAAAGAGAGATATTGGCAATTAAAGCAAGTATTTTTCAACTGGGGGCCCAGGGTTGTGTTTGGTATGTGCTAGTTAAACTTAGAATCTGGTAATTAAATATTTTCACATATATTTCTCCCAAGTCCTGGTATTCTTGAAAAAGACTTCAGAATGGTGGGATATTCAGCCATAAGATGTGTTTTCATGCCAACTGGCAGTCCCAGAGAAGGCGATGGTGTCTGCAGAAATTCAGAATATCTTAGCAAGCTGGGACATAGATTGGTTTCTTAGTAACATTTTTAGAGTGCACCATGTCTTTTTGGGGGTTAAGAACTTAGCAAGGCAGGGCTTTTTGTACCAGGATTTTATGTACCCAGAGAATCATTTTGGCTCCAAAATGTGCACCCGGAGAATCATTTTGGCTCCAAAATGTGC
>NC_058404.1:164428514-164481954 GCF_002201575.2 Neomonachus schauinslandi | reverse complement strand
GGCTCCAAAATGTGCACCCGGAGAATCATTTTGGCTCCAAAATGTGCCAACCAGTGTCCATCAGTAATCAAATAAGAAAAATGCCCTGTAGGAACTAACCAGGTCAGTCAATTTCTAGATCCAGAATACACTGTGCTTTTACTTTAATCATGCTTTTTCTATATAACAGAAATCAACTAAACTGACAGAAATTTAATTGTTAAAGGTTGTAATTTCACAAGCCGCATTTGAAAGGAAACGCTATTAAATAGAAGAATTGCAAACCAGAAAACACGAAGTTCCTAGAAGGGTAAGGATAAAGAGTTTTGAGTTTACTTTTACTTCTCCGATAGCAAGAATTTCCTTATTTGAATGGAAGAGGTCTAACAGTTGTCTGTTTGGTTTTGTTTTTCCCAATCAAAAAGTCTTCGGTACATCAAGGGGGGCTCACAGTCATTCCTGATTGGCCCCTAGATACCTTGCACATCCTGGAGCAACCAGCTCTCATCACAAAGATTTCAGTAGGAATTCCATGTGGGAAAAATAGGTATATTGTTGAACCAGTTGGAAAGAAACCATTCTCAATAATGACTCTACCTGCATATCCTGTTCTGAAGACCATAGAAAAATAAATCAGTCGAAGAGAGGCCAAATAACATTATGCATTTGCCTTAGGGAAACAGGGTCATAGATTCACTAGCTTAAAACAGCTCCCGTTAGAAGCCAAAGGATGAATAAAAGCAATCAGTATTGCCATCTGGCTTTCACCTCTCCCTGGGTTTCCTTTTGAAGAGAAACAGAAAAGGGGGAACGTTTTCCAATATAACTTTTTTATGGGTGAAAATGATTAAAATATGATATGCATGCGCACCGTGCAGGTTTGGCTGTGTGTGAAATAGATTACCTCTCTTGTGCTCATTCCCTCCCAGCACCGGATGCCATCCTGCCTCCTGCCTTAACCCAGTGGAATCAATTCATGTTTCCTCTTCCTCATTCCAAACCTCCTAGTTATCTTGCCCTTGCATAGCTGAAAGCCTCAGCTTCTTTGAACTTGTATTGTGTATCTTCAATTCACAAAACAACGAATCTTAATAATCTCCCCAGATTCCTAGTCCTGTTGCCTTTAAAAGGTCTTTGGAGGGGGCTTGTGTGTGTAATCGTGGTAGCCTCCTCCAAACTGCCTCGGGTTATTTTTCTTTTCTGCTTTCCGGTCCTGTATGTCAAGAGTACATGTTTACATAAACCTTGTGTCCCTCAGCCTAATTTAAAATAAAGTGGAAATAAAAGTCATTAGCTCAAACCTGGGAAAGTTCACATTATCTACACCAAAGTTGGATGACAAGATCGTGCCCTGACATTCTACTTGTGGAATGGGGAGTTCACACTGTATCAGCTCTTGTCCGTCAAACTCATTTCCTCATGCCCTCCTTCAGCCTTAATTGTACGCCTTTTAAAAACCTATTATTATTCCTTCCAGAATGGTTTCTCATAATACATAACACACTACTGGTTACAGACCATCCTCTAGGAACTTGACCACTTTATACTGTCACTCTCTCACTCCTGTTACAGATTCCATTCTATGCATCACCCCACCGACTCCCCATCAGCCTTCTAGCACACATTAAATGTAGTAAGACAAGCCATAATGCAGACTTGTCCAAATTGCCCCTATAAAATATGTAGAACATCTTTTTCCTCCGAACAGCATTCCTCTACTTAGAGAACGGAGAGTCCTCTAAATCTATACCAAGCAATGTGCAGACTAACTTTAAAAAATTCACAGTAAATGAGCAGCATGGTGGAGAGAGGGAAGTGACAGCGGATGGATGACACCCTGGAGTTGGGACTGCGTGACCTGGCTTTCATGTTGCCTCTACCACTGCCCGTGGCGCGGTTCCCAACATGCCCCCAGATGACTTCCAAGTTCTCTCCCAAATTTCCCCCAGTGGGAAACCAAGTTCCCAGCTACATTTAAAAGGGAATCTTAGGGGCGCCTGGGTGGCTCAGATGGTTAAGCGTCTGCCTTCGGCTCAGGTCATGATCTCAGGGTCCTGGGATCGAGTCCCGCATCGGGTTCCCTGCTCAGTGCAGAGCCTGCTTCTCCCTCTCCCTCTGCCACTCCCTCTGCTTGTGCTCTTCTGTCTATCTCTCTGTCAAATAAATAAATAAAATCTTAAAAAAAAAAAAAGGGAATCTTAGAGAGGTTTATTTGTGCAGGAAGTTACTAGAAAGATACAGGAGCACGGTAGCCTCTGCTAACATAGCCCCATAAATTCAGTAATAGTCCTTGTTGTAGATCTCTGGGAGTAAGTCATCAGGGTAGACCATCTGGTGTCAAGTGGATCGAATTCAATACCTGTTCAAATTCCTTTAAAAATACATCGAAGTTACAATACCTAGAAATTTAAAATAAATTTATAGGCAAATGGCAAAAATAAATTATTTTACAATTTTAGTAATGGTCTACACTACAGTATTTCCCTCCAAGAGCGCTGAAGAGTCTCAGATAACATAAATCAGTGTGGTCTCTATTTTCAGATCTCTGGAAAATACAGATCCTTTAGGCCATTCCCTGCAACTCAGTCAGGAAAAGCCCTAAATGCCCCTTCGGGAGTGGAAAAGCCTAGGTCTAGGCAGCATCTGAGCAGAAGTGTTGTGGCAGTGCCCTTCCGTGTTTGTCCCCAGGGCTGGCCCCCATCACTGTCTGTGTTCTGTAAGCGGAGTAGCAGGTAGGATTGAGCTCTCAGACAAGGGGCAGCCTCCCATCTGGTTGCAAAAGATTCCAGGTCTTTAGAACCTCTGTTATCTGCTCTTCCTGCCCCACTTTCCCAAACCCCCTCCCATTCCCCACTTAACTGGTTCAATCTGCCACATGTTTTAGGCATGGCCATGACGAAACTGAAAGTTTACTTTATTGAGATTAGCGTTTCTAGCTATTCATATTTTTAAAGCATGCACCCTCCCCATTCCAGTCTCTGAGCCTGATCCTCAATGCGATTCCTGCACACTGGTGTTCTTAACTTTTCCCCTTTTTCAAAAGATACCTTCCAACTCTAAACTTCCATGATTCTCCTGAGTGTCCCTTGACCATTCAGAATTGTTAGAAGAATGCCTAAAAATTCCTCTTTTCTATTGTAGGCCAGTCTACCAATGAGATGGATGCTTTTTTGTAAAGTTGGCCTAACATTCTGCCCCTTGACTTCGCACACCATCTATATCCCATCGTTCCAAACTTCCCATGTGCAGATGTGCTCATCACTCCTCTTCAAGTAGTGAGCTTAGAGTTTTCTTCTTCAGGTTTCTCATACTCTATACCTTGAGATAGGTTCATATTTAATGTCATCTTTTTAAAAACAGAGGAAGCACTTGTAAGTCTTCAAATTCTCACCGAGTTGAGATGGATACTTACTAAGACGTATAGCAATTAGGATTCATTCAGGTACAAGTAACAAAAGACACAACTAAAAGTAACTTCAGCAATCAAAATGATAGCTCCTATAACAAATAGGGTGGTTACTGGCTTGATTATTTCAATAGCACAATGATGTCATCCAGGACCCAGTTCTTCCAAACTCTGTATGTTATCAGCACCCACTGTGGTTGCAACATGGCTATACTCATGCACTCATATCAAGTGGCAGAAACAAGGGAAAGTCCTGCCGTAGGTCTCTTTTTAAGAGCCAGGGAATCTTTCCCCAAAAAACTCTCCCAGCCATCATTTTTTGTTCCTTTGGATGGGGTTGGATTGCACAACCATTCCTGAACCAGTCATTGGTAAGAGGAATGAAATTATCATGATGGGCTTACGATATTGACACAATGCGTTGCCCAATGCCTGGGGCAGGGGACAACAGTGGAATATGTTAACAAAAAGAGAGAAGAATCTTGGTTTTTGGGTAGATATCCAATTGTGACTGTCACACATTGGTCTAAGGTATCAGAAAATACTTTGTTACACATAATTTCATGATTTGATCTTCCCTACAACCCTGTGGTTATGAGGACAATACCAATATCTGGAAATAGAGGCTAAGTAGGTTAAATTATTTACCCCAGATCTGATAACTAGTTAGTGATAGAATTAGTATTTGATCTGAGTTTGGGTGTTTTGTTTTCTGGCTGCAAAGGCAAAACTTTGTTTACTCTATCACACTGCCTATATCTAATCCTTTTTACCTTGATGATCCAGGTTTTGGGTGGTTCAAAGATAAGAGGAGGGCAGGTGGGAAGAAAGAGTACAATTTCCACTCCCAACATCTAGACACTATGCCCAGTAAACACTTCTGTTCTTTTTTTATCCTGATCCTCCTCCCTGCCCACGCCCCCCGCCCCCACCACCAAACACACAAAAGCCTTTCATTATTCTCTTGAGGGAAAGTGTAGAAGGAATAGTTCACATAGCAACTGAATAGCCTGAGGTGTGCCCCAGTTCTTTTGGGATAACATTACTGTTAGGGGACAACGTGCCCCAGTTTCCCTGAGACAGTCCCAGTGTGTAATTACCAATTGCACCACATTTTACTCTCAAATTTGTCCATTTAGATAACAATTATATAGTCACACTATTTATAGGTCTCATAATCCCCATACCTTGTGGGTATGGGAAATATTGATAAATTAACACCTTGGAGAAAATACACGCCTTGGCTCCCTATGAATCACTTAAGTCTGACCTCAGTCTCTCCATCACTCAGGTTCATTTTATCTCTCACTGTCCCCCTGACCCACCCTCAAGCAAACTACTCCTTAGGTTTTCCCTACTCTTCCGCCAAAACCACAGCCACATCCCATCCCAAAATGTTCTCCTTGCTGTGCTTGAAGTTTTACATTTTATTTCCATTGCCCAGATTTCCCTCCCCAATGGGTGGATTATGAATCAAGCCACTATCTTCCAAAAAGCCATCCATGAGTTGGCTTTCCTCATTCTGTTCACTCTCCTGCTAGCACTCCCTCAATTCTTATGGCCACTGAGTCAATCAGTAATAATGGATGTTGAATTTGTGTTATCTTCCAGGAGTTTTGCAAAGAGATGCTCCCCTTCCCTAAATAAAGTGTAAGGTCCTGAAGGGTAAATGCCCCATTTTCTAATTCTTCTGTATTGCCCAAAGCATCTATTGTTCTTGTCATGGTAGAGAGTCTGTAAATGACCTACACTGGTAAATGTAGCAACAGAAAAATACAATTTCGTAACAGGCAGTACTTCAGGATTATAGGTAACACACCCTCCCCCAAGTTACTTTAGTTCCATAGAGCCTATGTGTACAACCTCTAAATGGATAAAAAATGCAGTCAAACTTATAGTCGACCCAGGTTTGGGTCCATGCAAAGTGATCACAGAGATTTTCCCCCATTGCTTATGACTAAACAGACTGAATCTTAATAACAGCATTCTGGATTCGACCAGTTCTGGCAGAATTGAACTTTCCATGATGATTACTACTGCTTTAACTTTATGGAAACAGGAAATTGTTCGTTCGAAGTCTCACTTTTCACCCATTTACCCCCATTTGCCTTATTAAAAGCCTTCTGAATCTAGGTTCTGTGGGGTGTTTACTCTCCCAAGTGGGATTGCACTGCATAATTGGAACATCCAATGTGAATTCCAAGAGAATACTTCTAGACGGTATTGCACACCAAATTTCACTTCTGCCAAGAAATAAATAGGAGGTTTAGAACTCTCTAAGAGGGATGGGCAGTTCTTCACTGTCCCTCAAGACTGTGTAAAATATATGTAGAGAAATACCTTTTCTGCACCCCTCCTTTCAACTGTTAACTCTCCTGTTCTCCTGTTATGTATATTATTTACAAATTTGCATAAAAGAAATACATCATTTGCAAGCCTTACCTCAGAGTGGCAACCAGCCACCCCAGTTTTACTAGATAACGTATTTTTCTACTTGATATTCCCCCAAATACATTGAATTGCAGTGTATCTTTTTCTTTTTTTAAGCTAATCAACTCACTTTAATCCGTTTCCTACATCTTTTTAAAATACTCACTGGATAAAGCTTGAAATATTTTATATTTTGCGACAGTGCTCCTGAGACATTTTTAGGGAAGCCCCTTGATTATTCTAACTCACTGCAGTGTCATGGAAAGTAGAATTATAAACACAGTGATACTTCATATTCAGAACATCCACTACTAAGTAGGGAATGCTCGTGATTAGATATGCATATTTTTATTGACTGTGTTGTTCAACTCCTTATTTTAGAGAGGGCCAATAACCCTCTTGGTAAAAACTACCCTGTGGCATTATTCCAAAGTCAAGATTGCATGAGGTTTTCAGAAATTCTAAATGATATGTTTACAAGGACTAAAAATTTTTTGACATCTTTAAATAAGCTTTTTATTTTTGACCACCAGGCAGCATTTTGTGCCATTGTGATGGGAACCTAATGGCTAATGTGAAATAATGTTGTGTCATTTAAAAGGTTAATGGAAATGTAAATTGGAAACTTTAACATTGTGTAAATACAAATAAAACTGTTTTTGAGAGAAACACATCTGGGTTAGGGTGGCTTGCTTGAAATATTCGCTTGGCTGTCCATCATCTCTGAAAAATTATTTCACTGCCGTGACTTTACCCAAGAAGACTCAACCTGAGGCAAAGATCTTCTTACAGTGATTCAGAAGGTTTGGGGAAGCAGGACTCATCAGGCTAAAGAGTGGGGGAAACTTCTATCCTGCCAGCAATGGAACATCTCTTTGGCACCACCTCACCTAAAACTTGATTGAATCCAAAAATTAGCGAAACTTTCCAAACCAGTCTCCTGCTATTTTAATTCACAGCACCCTGTCCTAAATAGCTGGGGCTTTCAAAAGCAGGTGCTACTTATACACAAAAATTCATACCTTCTGTTGCCTCTCAAAATCTGCTACGCTTAACTCACCAATATGTCAGAATATGTTAAATGTCTTATCCCTTGTTTTTAAATCCCCACTAATCAATTTGCTGAATTGTCAATTTACCCTCCTACCAAACAGGAGTTAGCTAATTCATATCCTGATTGGTATTACACAGTTCTTGTAAATAAGATAATCCCTTTGTCCCTCTTTATTTTTCAGCGGGCAGAACTTCTTTAATGGCAAAGAAACATAAATTACATTAATGTTCTTTTGACATAAGCATTTGCTTTCTTAACATAAGCAGATAATACTTTTGTATACCGACCAGACCACTAGAGGAGCTAAATGGCAAGAATAAGTATTTCTGGAAACCAATAGGAATTTTAATGAAATGGGAAATGTTTTTAAAATGCCAAGAAAAGAAAGGTGGACTCTTTACTTTTATAATTCCAGTTCCTGTTTTGTATCAATATATGCTGCATTTTCTGACTGAAACTGCTGTTCTGTCTAATGAAACTTGAGATTTTTCTGTAGTTGCTTTTAACATTTGAAATCAAACTTTCATACAGGGTGTTCAACTGTAATCTTTCTGTTAAGGATTTGATTAAAATATTCTAACCGTTTCATTAATTCCCTTTTTACGAGCTTCAAGTATGTGACATTATGACTTTGCTATCTCAAAAACGATCTGTGAACAAAATCCATGAAGCCTATAGACTGTGATTTCTACACATCAAAGAAGAACTAAATCTCCCTCTAAGCAATGAATCAGCGAATAAGAAACTGTGCAGTGTCCTCTGATTCCTGACCCTTTTAGCTTTCATGGCCTTTTTTCTATTCTTATTCATTGAGTAATCATGTATCCTTGTAAAATAAAAAGTCAACTTACATGCAATCAGGTATGGACACAAGAAATGCTTGTGCTCTCAATTTCAGGACTCAACGGATACTCCAGCAGTCACAGGACTGTGGTTCACTCAGTATCTTTGTTAATAGTGTGGCTTTGCTATAAAATAAGTTGCTGTTTTCTTTGCTCTGGTACTACAGGATTTTAAATGTTTCAGCAAATGACAGAAAGAAAACACATTTGAAGGCTGGTGTCAAAAACCATCAGCTGTACTCACAAAAGCCTTTGTGCAGCTTCTGAAATGTAGTTTATTGCTGTAAATATGTACAATTTATGTTAGCTTGCTTATTTCTAAAACTCAAAACAGTTTTTTAATTGAAAATGCCTACATATAAAAAGCTTAGTTTGTACTATGTTCAAAAACATGCAAGATTTCAGGCATATCTTTTTATAATCCTTAAAAATGTTTAGAATTCTGAATCTATCATTTCGGAGCCTTTATTGTAAAATTTAATACAAAGCAAAATCCCTTTATTTGGAAGAAATTCTTTGCAGTATTATCCAACAACTGGGGGAAAAGTACCAGCACTCTCCCGGGAGCTTATTTCTGTACCACTTTGATTTTTGGGGGGAAAAAAAAATTCTTTAGGATAACACGCCTTACAAACATTTGGACATATGGAGTGTTTATGTATCAGAAAAAAAGAAGAAATTGTTTCCTTGTATTCAAAATGATGCCTAAAATGGACTTTAATAGCAGCCATTTGTGAGGTGCATTATGTCAAATTTCTTTTAAAATCTCCACTGTAAATATGAATATTAGAGTTGGGTTATTTGTCAGTCTTTCCTAATTGGAAGACCTCCAACCTCCAAACTCATTGTCTCCCCTCAGAAACAGTATGTTGACAATAAAATAATGAACAGACTAAAGGTGTGAAGTTCATATATCCATTAATGATGGTTAGCAGAATAGCTTTTCAATGAAGAGTCTAAATTCCAGCCTAAAGACAACTTTAACATCCATCCAGCAAAGTACCTGGGAATCAGCACTTCATCAGCAGAGCCTTAACCCTGCAGAGGTACCAAGGATTTTAGAGACATCCTACAATGGCTACTATTTCCAGAAGACTATGTTATTCAATGGACGAAATAAATGGCCATCCAATTTTTTAAAAAAATAACATGTATGTGTTACATGTTTAGGATTTGCTATAAGAATCATAGATAATATGAAGCTAACACAAGATAGGTATTTGTGTATCTGTGATATAAGTAGTATCAGCCAAGGACATGGAGAAAATGGAACCCCTGTACACTGTTGGTGGGAATCTAAAATGGTGTAGTCACTATGGAAAACTGTATAGAGGTTCCGCAAAAAAATTAAAAATAGAACTACTTATGGTCCAGCAATCCCACTGCCAGGTTTTTATCCAAAAGAACTGAAAACAGGATCTTGAAGAGATATCTGCACTCCTATGTCCATTGCAGCATTAGTCACAATGGCCAAGAGGTGGAAACAACCTGAATGTCCATTTGTGGATTAATGGACAAAGAAAATGTGGTATATACATAAAATGGAATACTATTCAGCACCCCCAAAAGGAAATTCTGTCATATGTTAAAACATGGATGAACCTTGGGGTGCCTGGGTGGCTCAGTCGTTGAGTGTCTGCCTTCGGCTCAGATCATGATCTCAGGGTCCTGGGATCGAGCCCTGCATCGGGCTCCCTGCTCGGTGGGAAGCCTGCTTCTCCCTCTCCCAACCCCCCCTGCTTGTGTTCCCTCTCTCACTGTGTCTCTGTCAAATAAATAAATTAAAAATCTTTAAAAAAACAAAACAAACAAAAAAACATGGATGAATCTTGAGGACATTATGGTAAGTAAAACACTCTTGTTGCTGAAGGACAAATATTGCATAATTCCACTTACATGAAGTATCTAAAGTAGTCAATCTCTTGAAGAAGAAAGCATAATGGTGACTGCCAGGGGCTGGAGGATGGGGAAATGGGGAGTTACTGTTCTATGAGTAGAGCTTCACTGATAAAAGATGAAAAAGTTCTAGAGATCTATTGTACAACAATGTGCAGCGAGTTAACACTACTGTACTACACACTTAAAAATTTGTTCAGAGATTTCATATTATGTGTTTTTTGCCACAAGTGAAAAAAAAAAAAAAGAAGAAAAAAAGAAAGAAATACAAAGTGATACAGCCACTTTGAAACAATTTGGTAGTTTCTTACAAAGTTAAACTTGTCATACAATATGATCCAGCAATCACACTCCTGGGCATTACCAATTTCCTTCAATAGGTGAATGGATAAACAAACTGGCACATCTATTCAATGAAATATTATGTGAGAATAAAAAAGAAATGAGTTATCAAGCCACGAAAAAACATGGAAGAACCCTAAATGCATATTGCTAAGTGAAAGAACCCAGTCTGAAAAGACTGCATACTGTATGATCCTAATTACATGACATTCTGGAAAAGGCAAAACTATAAAGACATTAAGAAAACTCACTGATTGTGGGGTTCAGAGGAAGATAGAAGGATGAATAGATTAAGCATGAGGGATTTTTAGGGTGTTGAACTACTCTGTAAAGTGGATTCATGACATTAGGCATTTGCCAAAACACAGAATTATTCAACACAGAGTGAAAATTAATATATGCAAATTTAAAAATCATTTAGGAAGTCAGGCAATCCCAGCAAGGAATACAGACTACGTTAAAAAATCTAACTTCATTACAAATGTATAAAACCACCTCACTGAAGGGGGGGAGGTACTGACCTAAGTAAACCTGGAAATGAGTGAAGTCTGTAAGACTAAAGGCAAAAGAACTGTACATAATCCCTTCCAAGAAGATAAAATTGTTTCCCATGGATTAACAATTCAGATACTGCCATAAACAATTCACACATATATGGATAGTAGATGGTGGGAGTCAGGTTTCTTACTGCTGGACTGTAAATTTACAGATAAGGGTAGCAGATGAGGATGATCCACGTGGTAATGGATTAGAGTTGAAGACATCAAGATGAACTCATGTGTAGCTTAATACAGATACAGCTAATTACATAAAGAAATATTTATAGATATGTATATATACACAGCTTAGTTCACATACATATATTTCTTTGTTCTGTCAATAAAATGAACCAGGGCTTCTTGGAGAAATGGCTGATTCTAGAACCAGGCAGGAAATAGACAAAATGAGCCCAGAGCATCTTGTATTGCCAGAAAGTTAAGGAAATATAAAAATAGATAAATACCTACCTTCAGTGATAGAGCTATGTCAATGGGACAATGGAGCCAACTGAAAATGCTCCTGGTGGCCAAACCTGGAGCAACCTGAATAAGCAGTACTGGCTTATAACCAAAAGGATAAAATATCCATGAGTCCGTATTATATAAATAAATGATTAAATTAATAAATAGAAGAGACAAATCTGTGCTTATATAGGTACTCTGACCTCAGGAAGGGGGAGTACAACTTCCCATTCCTAAATATGGGCCACACATAGTGACTTCCTTCCAAAGAGTACAATATGGAAAAAGGAGAAATAAAGAGTAACTTTACAGTGAGAAACCAGACAAACTATTTCAGCCAGGTGAACAAGGTCAATGTCAAATCATAAATCCTGCTAACAATATGTACCCTCAATATGATGTGATGTAAATGGCACTTTACCCCTGTGATTTTCCTCCCCCAAACCCGTAATCCCAGCCTAAGCATGAGAAAAACATTAAATTCCAATAGAGGGCCATCCTACAAAATACCTCACTCATACTCCTCAAAACTGTAAAGGTCATCAAAAAGAAAGTATGGGAAATTATCACAGCAAGAGAATCTTAAGGATACATGACAACTAAATAATATGAAATCTCAGAACAGAAAAAAAGGACATTAGGTAAAAACTTAGGAAATCTGAATAAACTATGGAATTTAGTTAATAACAACGTATTGACATTTGTTAATTCTAACAAATGTACCATACTTACATGTTAATAATAAGGGAATCTAGATGTGGGGTATATGGGATCTTTCTGGATTACCTGTTCAAATTTTTATGTAAATCTAAAATTATTCTAAAAAAAAAAAGTCCATTTATAGAAGAAAAAGCCACAGATTGGGAGAAAACACTTGCAAGGCATATATGTGATAAAGACTTGTATCCAGGCTATCAAGAACTCCCAAAACTCAACAGTAAGAAAACAACCCAATTTAGAAATGGGCAATGGATCTGAACAGACACTTCACCAAAGAAGATCTACAGATGGCAAACTGCAAATGAGAAGACAATGAACACCGTCAGTCGTTAGGGAAATAAATATAATTAAAACCACAATGAGATATGACTACACACTTATTACAACAGCTGAAATTAAGATTGACCAAAGCACGTGTTAGCAAACAGGTGAAGGTGGAACTCTCAGACTGTGGGATGGAATGTAAAATGGTAAAATCACTTTGGAAACATTTCACTCCTCAAAGTATTCACTCAAAGGAAGCACACGTCCATACAAAGGTTTACACAAGAATGTTCACAGGATTCTGTGTTATGTAATGGCCATAAAAATTTTCAACAACCAAAAATATCCTTTAACATGTGAATAAACAAATTATGGTAAAACTCTGCAACTGAATACTTCTCAAAAAGAGAAAGGAATGAACTATTGCTATATGCAACAACACAGATGAACTCAATACTGAAAGAAGCTGGATCAAAAGAAAAGGTACATACTGTATGATTCCACTAATATTAAATTCTTGAAAAGTGTGAACAAATCTACGAGTGGCAGGAAGTAGATCAGGGGTTGTGGGGGAGGGCACAGGAGCAGGGATTACAAAAGAATAGGAGGAAACTTTTGGGAGTGACTGCCATGTTCACCATCCTGACAGGTGATGCTTTCTTGGGTGTACAGATGTCAAAACTTACCAGATTATACACTTTAAATATGTGAGGTTTACAGTATATTGGTGAGATTTCAATAAAGTGGTTAAATATTCTAATGGAGTGATAAATAAGGTGGTGAGAGGAAGAATAAGTAGAGCAAGATTTTCTGCTTATCAAAGGAAGAAAATGGAGGGTTGAAATTCCAAAGGACCTTAAATCAGTATAGATCTTCTTCAACATGATGGGTTTACATCCCAATAAACCCATCATAAACTGAAAATACTGTAAGTCAAAAACGCATTTAATATGCCTCACCTACTGAACATCACAGCTTAGCCTACTCTACCTTAAATGCTCGGAACACTTACACTAGCCTCCAGTTGGGCAAAATCATCTAACACAAAGCCTATTTTTTAATGAAGTGTTGAATACCTCATGTAATTTACTGAATACTATACTGAAAGTGAGAAACAGAAGGTTGTCTGGGTAAAGGATGGTTGTCAGGATATCAGCTGTTTACTTGTGACCGCATGGCCGCCTGGGAGCTGCGGGGCTGCCGCTGCCCAACATCAGAAAAGAGTGTTGGACTGCATATTGCTAGCCCAGGAAAAGATCAAAATGCAAAATGTGTTAAAAAAAAAATCAAAATTCAAAGTATGGTTTCTACTGAATGCAGGTTGTTTTACCACCACAGTGAAGTAAAAAAATCCTAAGTCAAACCATCGTACATCAGCGATCATCTGCATTATTTAAAGTGCTCGCCTGCAAACCGCTACCGGTCCGTGACATAAGGAACTTGCACAGGGAGTAAGTCAATGACCTCCCTAAGCACACTGTTTCGTTCAGCTGATATTTTTTCCATAATCAACATCTCTCAATGAGAAAAGCAATTTATTGATGAACACTCTGGCATGCGCTCCTCATCTAATCCCTGACCTGTAACAAACAGTGCACAGAAGACTGGCATTAGTCTACAGACACATTTTGAGGAGCACTGCCTAGATCACGAGCAGGTATTTTTTTTTAAGCTCTCAAAGCCTATCTTCATCTCTATGATGAGAAATAGTAATAACTGTTCTGAACACCTCAAATAATAGTCTGATGCTCTAAAGAGCAATTAAGCTCGCAAACAGCAGGTACCAATTAATTACGGGTCACTGCATTATGTAGAAAGTCTTCTGAAATAAAGCAATATGTAAAAGTAAAATGACATTTTTTATTTGTTCAGAATGCTTGTTTTTAGTTAACTGAAATTAAAAATGGTTTGTTTTCCAGTGAAGTTAACACCCCAAACTATTAACTTCAATATTAAAAGTCTGTAACAAAAATGGACCTATATTTAATCTCAGCTGATACCTGAATAGCTATATATACACTATGCAATGACATCGATTCTTTTTAACGAAGCACAGCCTCCCAATCAGACACAGAAGTGCAGAAGTAACAGTGTTACTTTCATTTTTTCCCACTCGAGTAAAAGATTTTAATCTCTAGAATTCATAAACTCAAAACTGTTGACACAATTTTAATTATTTTTTCTTGTTCATGTCTGAAGAGGAGCTTCTTTCTCTAAGAAATTTTGTATTTTATAATCTTTCCTTTGAAATAGATATGGAATCTCCTGAGTTATATATGCAGCTCATACATTCTTTAAAAGTTATTTTTTAAAATATTACAAATTAATCATATATATCCATAATACACATCCTTGTTATTCATATATTCCTTTAAGCAACATTCAAGTAGATTTGTGCTTTGTACGTTTACATTACTTTAGAGCTTATTTTTAGCTTTCAATAAAACTGTGTATCTATAAAGGTTTCTCAAATATTTAATAAATGAGGCAAAACAGCCATTATGAAAATATAAACTGCTATTAGAGCTTTTTCATCTCTCATTTTTTATGCATTTCCTGTCGACCATGTCATTTCCTGTTCTGCAGGGAAGCGGGTATATTTTCATCTCTGTAAGCCCAACATGCTGCTTTCTCAGCATAGCAAAACAGTCAGTACAGCGCAGGTATTCTGAACACACAGTATTCACTTGGCCGCATCTGGGGTAGCAGTAGAATCTCAGAGTGTTGGTTATTTCAACTGCAGGACCACCTTAAAACACAAAGTCGGGGGTGGGGGATGGGAATCAGGTTATTCCAGAATGATGCCTGTATCTGCTTAATGAAATGCTTTGAAATCTCTGAAGACAGGAGAACTGATAACAAGCAAGTACAATGCACAGTAACTGATGATGCATGCCTGCCGGGATTCATGGTTCAGACTCAATTAACATTTATATGAGGCTCTACCACACACTCCCTAAGACATTTAGCCCCATCCAAAAGCAAGCCAGGCTACCAGTGTGGCTACTAGGCATGTGGACCAATCATCATGGCACTAAAATGACTGAGTAACTGCAAAGTACGGACGGAAGCTGAATATACCAGGGTTTCAAAAAGGTAGAGCCGGGGGGCACCTGGGTGGCCCATTCGGTTGAGTATCTGCCTTTGGCTCAGGTCATGATCCCGGAATCCTGGAATGGAGTCCTGCATTGGGAATCCCTGCTCAGCGGGGAGTCTGCTTCTCCCCCTCCCTCTGCCACTCCCCCCTGCTCATGCACTCACGCACAAGCGCTCTCTCTCTCTCTTTCTCTTTCAGAGTAAATACATAAATAAATAAAATCTAAAAGAAAAAAAAAAGATAGAGCAGAGGCGCTGGGTGGCTCAGTCAGTTAAGCATCCGACTCTTGATCTCAGCTCAGGTCTTGATCTCAGGGTGGTGAGTTCAGGCCCTGCACTGGGCTCCACGCTGGGCATGGAGACTACTTTAAAAAGAAAAAAAGGTAGAGCCAAGAAGGTTGGTCAGGGGCAAGAGAAGTTGGTTAGAATATCTGACATTGATCACTGGAGAACAGATTACTAGAACAAATGCTGAGAAATCTTTTTTTTTTTTTTTTTTATTTATTTGACAGAGACAGAGAGCACAAGCAGGGGGAGCGGCAGGCAGAGGGAGAGGGAGAAGCAGGCTCTCTGCTGAGCAGGGAGCCCAATGCAGGACTCGATCCCAGAACTCTGGGATCATGACCTGAGCCTAAAGCAGACGCCTAACAGACTGAGCCACCCAGGCGCCCAATGCTGAGCAATCATGAAAGGAACACACGTATACAGAGACAGTTATTTTTCTTTCTTTCTGACAGCAGCAGTTTCTATTGTTTAAATATGATTTTTCTCGTTAAATAAACACCGAGAATGGTTCCTGTTAGTCAATCCTTTGTATACATAAAATTTTTAGTCACTCATTAGTTTCACCTGATTTTGTCATAACTACAAGCCATATTTTGTCTCCTGTACTTAGAGGATTATAAAAGCAATTCTATTTGTGCAGTTACAACTTTTTTTTTTTAAAGATTTTATTTATTTATTTGACAGAGAGAGAGAGAGCACAAGCAGGGGGAACGGCAGAGGGAGAAGCAGGCTCCCCACTGAGCAGGGAGCCCGATGTGGGGCTCGATTCCAGGACCCTGGGATCATGACCCAAGCCAAAGGCAGATGTTTAACCAACTTAGCCACTCAGGCGCCCCTTATCTGTGCATTTAAATAAGACACTGTTTTCTTTAAAAATCATAACTACACATAATAATCATAAAAACACTTCAGGATCAACTAATTTCATAGCCCCAAGGTAAAAGTTTTATTTTTTTTAAGTAAAAATTTTATTTTTATCATTAATGAGGACTGAGGCAAAAAAATCTAGCTGTTAGAAGAGCACTATTATTCTATCAAAAATAACTCCTTGATAAATTATGCTCAAAACTAAGTAGTTAAAATTACAAGTTATAATTAAATATCTAAAACTAGAGATGTAAAACATATCAACAAGGTATTTTCTGTGCTTAACATAAAATATCAGGAATAAAAGAAATATGAAAAGTCAATTACGAGTTTTTCTTCTATTGTTCTAAGGATATCAATCAAAACTTAAACATTTTAAACACACAACAAAATTAAAACAAATACCTTATTAGCTGCTTCCAAGGAATTTATTAGATTCTGCAGCTCTTCTTTACTCATTTCAACAGAATATGGTTTGACTTCACCATTTTCTTTTATGTCTAGATGAAGGTTTAAAAGTGGCATTTGTAAAGTAGCAATCTTGTCACTAGACAGTGCAAGCTGTTTAAAATGAGGAAAACAGTAATTAATAAGTAGTAAAAAAGACTACATTAAATATGCATCAGAGCTTATTAACAATACATCTTAAGAAAAGAATACTCCTGTTTGCTGTCAAGTACAGGAAAAGGTGGAAGAAATAAAGAAACCCATGCCAAACCAACACATATATGAAGAACAGACTGAGAAAGGAGGATGACAGAGAGGAAGACGACTAGGGAAAAAAAGCACAAACAGTCCAAAGTTTGTGGTAGAAGCAGAAATCCAGAGCAGAGTTATGGCTGGGAAAGGAAGTACTGAATGGGTCCAATGCATCACGAAACCAAGACTTCTTAAAGCTTAAAGAAGTGTGAAGATACCAAGAGGATGAAAGTCCATGTACAAAGATAAAACTAAAAACACTGGTAAACCCTGTGCAATGAAGATACTTAATTTACAATCAGCTAATTCTCTATTAAATTATTGATAAACATGTTATCAAGATACCACTTTCAATTAGAGCCACTCAGCAAAAACACTCAACATTTATTCCACTTCCTATTTTCTGTCTAGAGAGAATCCTAGAGGAAACAGAAGAACCAATTATTTATGATATTAATAATTTTTGAAACAAGCACCATAGCTTCATTGGCAGATGACAAAGGGAAAATCAATTTTCCTGGAATCTCCGCTAAAAAACTCCACAATACCCGAATCTTCAAAGTGTTACTACTTGCAAAAATTTACTTGTACCATTCATTACTTGTACAATGATTGGTAAGGAACTACTTCCCTAACAAACATCCTCGGAGTGCACACACTACAGAATTGAATCCTCACATACCTCCTTCATTCTCTCTTAAAAAACCAGGACTCATAATATCTGAGATTTGGAAGTATCAAAGATGGTCTACCATATAGATAATTCTCCTCCTCAGTGTCTCCAGTAACTGCTTTCTCAGTCTGTTTGAGTATGACCAATGATGAACATGCTACCTCAAGAAGAGGTTAAAATAATCTTCAGATACTGAAAGGTGTAAAAAAGTTCTCCTTAAGTTGAACGTGAACTCATCTTATTGCAAACTATATACCTTAGACCTTACCCTTTGTCCTAGCCTCTGAAGCCACAGAGCATATATCAATTCCCTCATCCATACAGATGACTTTTAGTCCTTTAAGGATAACTATAATTTTTCTAATAAAGTTTTTCTTTTCTGGACAGATGGTCTCAAGTGTTTCAAAAAACCTTCATGTACCACGATTTTAAGTTCCTGTTCATTCTTTTTTGGTTTGGCTCCAATTTGTTTAAGTATCTCTTATATTTGGCAGCCAAAAGTAAAAGTACTACTAAATTAAATTAACTAAAAAGATTTAATGAATGAAAACAGAATTAGAACTACCCATTGCTTGAAACACTGCATTTCTACTAACAAAACAAGACTGAATCACCATACTGCTGACTCAGGTCACATTTGGCAAATCAAAACAACTAAATATTTTTCATACAAATTACTTTTGGCATATCTCTCATATCTTTTATATTAAATTGGTTTTATTTAAATAAAAACCCTTTACCTAGGTTATCTCTGCTCAGTTTATTTTGCTTCATTTGGTCCATCACTGTAATTTGCTGTAAAATAATTTTAAACTTTGACTGTATTATATTAATATTTAACATATCGCAGATCTGATGAGCATATGAGCATAATATGCATGAAAGAATATTTGTTAAAGTTTGGGCCAAAACCAGAATCACAGAGACCTCCTTTCTGGCTAACACAAATTCATCTGGTTTTGGTTATTAACCCAGCTATGGCCCAAATAACTATATGATTTGTCCACATTTTTCTCCACTTTATCCACAAAGACAATATGAGGCACTTATCATGCTGAAAAGAAGAAACAACAATGTGTTTCAACACAACCTCCTCATCTAGGTCTAGGTACCCTATATAGCATGGAAAGTTGGTCTGAAATTGTTCTTTATGAATCCTACTGATCATGAGTCTCTTTTCAAAATGTTTTTTAAGTGCTCTTTTAATAGCACATTACAGATTTTACCCCTGGAGGCAGAATCGTATTTACCAATCTCAGGAAGACTATAAAGTCTAGAAAGTTCTAGTCAAAAACAGATGTTGAATACATACTACTCCACTACTTAAGACATTTAATGATTCACAGCTCTGGTTAATTAAATTATCAATGTAGTGTTTTTACATATTATGTGGATGTTTGTACTGTACTAAGTTAATGTAAAAATACAATTTTTTGACAATGTACTCTTAAAATAACAGAAATTTTAGATGTATATTATGAAGAATAAGCATTTCTATTAAAAAAATGAGATAAAAAACATACATGCCCATAAAAAGATTCTCACCTTCAACTGCCAATCAAAATCCTGTAGCTGTGCAGAAGAAATATCAACTATTTCTTCTAACAGAGCCTGCTTGATTTCATCTTTCCTACTTTTCAAGCATTTCATGACAGCTTGTTGATGAAATGAATTCAACTGATTCAACTGCTGAAATATCTATGAAAATAAACAGAAAATAAGTGAAAGGGTCTTTGTTTAAAATGTACACACACAGCTCCACTCCCCTTTCATAAAACCTTTAAAATGACAGTTAAAAAAAATATATTTCTGTCTCTATGAAGAGAATAAGATGAGAATGCATAACTAACAACCAAGAGATTTTCTTTTTTAAGATTTTATTTATTTATTTGACAGAGAGAGACACAGCGAGAGAAGGAACACAAGCAAAGGGAGTGAGAGAGGGAGAAGCAGGCCTCCTGCTGAGCAGGGAGCCCGATGTGGGGCTCAATCCCA
This sequence comes from Neomonachus schauinslandi, assembly GCF_002201575.2. Lineage (NCBI taxonomy): Eukaryota > Metazoa > Chordata > Mammalia > Carnivora > Phocidae > Neomonachus > Neomonachus schauinslandi. The sequence continues at coordinate 164,462,405 of NC_058404.1, read as the reverse complement.
GGACCCTGGGATCATGACCTGAGCCAAAGGCAGATGCTTAAGGACTGAGCCACCCAGGCGCCCCCAAACAAGAGATTTTAACAAATTTTTGCAAAACAGAAATGAAAAGGACTGACTGATGAAGCAGCATGGAAGCAAAGACCACTAAAGCTGGTATAGTTATTTTAATATCAGACAGTGTAGCCTTTAAGGCAAGAAGTATTATGAGAAATAAAGAAGGCCCAAGGGCCATTCAACTGAAAGAACAATCATTAACTTGTGTGCACCTAATATATATTCAAAATATATAAAACAACACAACTTGGCAGAACTAAAAGGAGAAATGGATAAATCTACCTTCATAATTAGAATGTTGACACATCTCCCAGTAACTGACAGAAAAAGACAAAAAAAATCAGTAAAGATGAAGTGAAAAACACTATATTCCTTAAGCCTAACTGACATATAGAACATTGTGTTCAACAACTACAGAACACATATTATTTTCAAAAATATGTGGATCATTCACCAAAATGAACCATATGATGAGCCATGTAGCAAATCACAACAGATTTCAAAGGACTGAAATCAAACTATTTATATTTTTTTACCATGGTGTAATTAAATCATAACTGATAAAAAAATTCCAAATATTTGAAAATTATACAACATAGTAACACAGTACTATGAAAGAAATAAAATCAATCTTAAACTCTTCCAGAGAATAAGAGAAAAAATACTTCCTAATTCATTTTATTAGACCAGAATAAAACTTGATATCCTGACAAGGACATTACAGAAAAGAAAAACTATGAGCCAATATCACACAAGAACAGATGCAAAAATCCTAAATAAAATACTGGCAAATCAAATTTAGAGATACATAAAAAGATAATACATCATGACCAAGTGGCATTTATTTTGGCAATGCAAGGTTAGTTTAGCATTTGACAATCCAATGAAAGACACCACATCAACAAAATAAAGGAGAACAAAATAACAAATTTAGGGAAAGAGCATTTAAAGAAAATTCAATACCTATTAATGAGAACAATTCTCAGTAAAGTAGGAACTGTAGGAAATTTCTTTAATCTGATAGTCGATATCTAGAAAATCATACAGCCAACACGACAAATGATAAAATAGTGAATACATTCTCCCTAAGGTCAGGAATAAGACTGATTTTTTTTTTCAACACTGTTTTAAAGATGTTAGCCAGTGCAATAAGGTAAGGGAAAAAAAGATATTAAAATTTAACAAGAAAATAATTGTGTATCCAAAAAAACCATTTTATAAGCCATTAAATAAAATTTTTAAAGACTGTTAAGCATGGGGTAAAGATATAAAATTGGCGGTGTTTTTACATACTAGCAATAAACAATTGGAGAATAAAATTTTAAAACATCAAAAATATCAATTACTTAGAAATAAATCTAACAAAATACTTGCAAGACCTCTATACTAAAAACTACAAAATGTTAGAGAAATTGAAGTAATCCAAACAAATGGAATGTTATACCATGTTCATGGATTGGGAGGATTAATATTAAGCTGTAAATTTTTCCCAAAATGATCTAGAGATTCAGTGCAATCCCCACGCTATGAACTTAAGTATGTCACCCCAAAATTCCTATGTTGCAATCCTAACCTTCATTGTGATGATATTTAAAGATGGGGCCTCTGAGAAGTAATTAGGTTTAATAGGTCATAAGGGTTGGAGCCCTCATGATAGGATTAATACCCTTATAAAAAGAGACACAAGATAGCATGGCTTCTGTCCCTCTCCCCTCATCAATGTGAGAAACACAACAAGAAGGTAGTCCACAGCCAGGAAAAAGGCCCTCAACAGGGAATCAAATCAGTCAGCACCTTTATCTTGGACTCACCAGCCTCTAGTATTGTGAGAAATAAATTCTTGTTGTTTAAGCTACCCAGTGTATAGTATTTTACACTGCTGGTGTGGCAGCCCAGCAGGTTTTTTGGTTGAAATTGACAAGCTGATTTTAAAATGTACATGAAAATACAGAGGACCTAGAATAGCCAAAGCAATCTTGGAGAAACATGAAGTTAAAGGTCTTCTACTGCCAAATATCAAGACTTTATGTAACATAGCTTTAATTCTACAGTAATTAAGACAGTGTAGTACTGAGAAATATAGACAAACTAACGGAGCAGAATTAAGAGTCCAGATACAGGGGCACCTGGGTGGCTCAGTCGGTTAAGTGTCTGCCTTCGGCTCAGGTCATGATCCCAGCATCCTGGGATCAAGCCCCACATTGGGCTCCCTGCTCAGTGGGGAGCCTGCTTCTCCCTCTCCTGCACCCCCCGTCTGTCAGTGCTCTTTCTCGCTCTGTCAAATAAATAAAATCTTAAAAAAAAAAGTCCAGATACATACATATACAGTGACCTGATTTACAACAAAGGCTGCACAGAAATTCTACGGGAGCAAGGACGGTCATTTCAATAAACGCTACTGGGTCAGTTGGCTATTGACGTGAAAAAATGTGAACTCAACCCTTACTCCACACACAAATATTAATTCAAAATGCATCAGTAACATAAATGTGAGAGCTTCTACAAGAAAACTAACAAACACATCTTCATGACTTTGGCACAAATATTTCTTAAACATGACTTTAATAGCACTAACCACCAAAAGAAATATTGACAAAGCTGGACTTGATTAAAATTCAGAACTTTTGTTCACAAAAAGACACCATTAAGAGTGAAAAGGCAAGCCACATAATGAGAGAAGATATTTAAAATACACATATCTAACAAAGAACTCCCACCCAGAATACCATCCAAATCAAAATGAACATATATAACTACATTTTTTTTTAAAGTAGGCAACCTATACAAACATGCCAAAATAATTTTTGACCAAGGTACAAAAGCAATTCAATGGAAGGATACTCCATGACCCTATAATTTCATGTCAAGATGTCTATCCAAGAAAAGTTGGCTAATATGTGGACAAGGAGACATGTACAAAATATTTGTAGAAGTACTATACATTAAAGAGGCAATGATCTAATAGTTCATCAGGAGGGGGCCGGAAAAATAAGTCCTGCTAATTCCTATCATCAAATACTGTAAGAGTTAAAATACAGGAACCAGATCTACATTTACCAACACTGATAAGTCTAAAACACAACATTCCATAAAAAAATTACAAAGGGATACATGTTATCATTCACAAGTTACATGTTTAGCTCAAATAATTGTATATATTGCTTACAATGTAAATAGTCATACAATACAGACTACAAAACATGTACACCAACTTCACAAGTGGTGATCTCTTGGGGAAGGGTGGCATGCCCAGGTGGTGTTTAGGTATATCTGTAATGTCTTGTTTCTAAAACAAACACACAAACCTGTAATGCATAAAGATGTTAACAACTGTTTAATTGTGATAATGGGAGTGTAGGTGTCAGTTATATAACTTTTAGTTTTCTTCTACATGATTTAAATGTGTCACAATTTTAAAAACACAAACAACCAAAACTATAAAAAATAAGAACTTCCACAATCAGATTTGCCTACTCACAATTATGAGGTTTTTGTTGTAATATATACTTACTGGGGGTGCCTGGGTGGCTGTCAGTTAAGCATCTGCCTTCATGTGATCCCAGGGTCCTGGGATTCAGCCAAATCAGGCTCCCTGCTCAACCGGGAGTCTGCTTCTCCCTCTCCCTCTGCCCTTTCCCTCCCCCACCCCCACCCCCATTCCTGATCTCTCATGTTCTCTCTCTCTCTCTCAAATAAATGAATAAAATATTTTTTAAAATGTGTATATATATATACATATACACGTGTTTATATATATATATATATATATATATATATATATACATATACATTTACTGATGATGGTTCTTGTATAATATAGTGCCCTAAAGATCAACTTAAGAAAAACCTGAAAACAATTTATTATTTATTATAAGGTACAGAAAATTGGAGTGAAGTTACCTCTTCATCAGATAAATTTTTACCAACTACAGCTTTGAAAAATTTGGTAATATCTTCTAGAACATTCTTCCATTCTGCTGAATCCCAAACACTGTGATAATCCTGGTGGAGAGGATAAGCTCGGCCACAAATGCCATCAATTATTTTGTGAAGAAGCTAGAGAGAAAAGGAAATAAATGAATTATAAGTAAACTTATAAAAAAGATTTATCTTCCTTGTAGGAAACAAATATAGTTGGGACAAGCTCATGTTATCTACAAAAGCAGCAGAGGTTGAAATATAACTATTTTTAACAGTATTCACATTAATTAAAAATTAAAGCTCCAATAAACATCCCAGACTTTCTATAATTTTGTCCACCTTCAGGAGCTAAAATAATTTCATAGATACACTGTTGTTTCCCCAATATTCATGAAAGGAAGATGGTGAATATAAAGGTTTCACCTTGGTATTACTTAGACATTGTACTTATACCAATAATCTAAAAAAAGTATGACTTTTAGACTAAAGGTATTTTTTACCATAGATCAACAAACTTCATTTCCCTTTACTTCCATTTTCACAGCATTCATACTCACTTCTTTTGGTCCACTCCAAGAAAGCAGTCAGTACCTTTCTTTTTCTTTTGTACATTCCTTTATCTCTACCCTACCTTAGCATCAGCAATGGAAGTCCTAACACATATATAACTGAACATAGTTATTAACACTGAATTTTGGAATAAAACTGTCGAGTTTGAATCCTAGTTCCACCACTTAACTAGTTTTATCAAGTTATTTAAATGGTCTGTGCCTGTTTCCTCATGTATAAAATGAGAATATCATCTACCCCCATAATGTTGTAAGGATTAAATGAGTACATGCACATTTACTTGGCACATTCCTAGCATGTATAAAACACTTAAACATTGCTAGCCATCATCATACTTCTTCTTATTATTATTATTATCATCACTATTACCACCACTACTACTTCTGGTATTATGTTCCATGTCGTTAACATACATTAAGTGAGTGCCTACTATGCCAGCACTATACTAGATAAATTATTAATATGGTTTTCTCTCCCAGGGAATATTTGTGTCCTGTAAAAAGAGTATCTGAATCCATATAATTTGGAAATGAATTTAAGCAACAAGTCTTCCAACTCTTTCCCCCTGAACCATATTCTACTCCATTTTAAGCAATAACTCTTTCTCTATAACACCACACATATCAGAATAGAAATGAGAAACTGGTAACCCCACTTCCAAATAATGGCTAATGCACTATGTGAACAGACTTTTTATTTACCATAAGTCAACAAACATTCTCAATTTGAAATTCACTCAAAATTCTCTACACATATCCCGTCTTATCCCAAACCGCCCCCAGGCTAAAGCCAAACCCAGAACTCTAACTAAAAAATAAAAGTGTCACCTTTTTGGATGTAAATGTTTTTATTCATTCATTTATCCATTCATTTATAAATGTTTGTATTCATATATACAAATATGTAATGAGCACCTTAACCAATTGTTAAACAAGTTAATGGAAATACAAAGCAAAAATAGCCATAATAACTACCATTTATGGAGCCCGAACTGAGTACCAAGCACTGTGCTCATCCTCACTACAACCCCATGAGGTAAGTATTGTTATTATCCCCATTTCACAAATGAGAAACTGAGGATAAACAAGATTAAGTTTCTACCATATCAGAGCTTTAGTCCACTAGAGAAAGACAAACATACAAATACGTAAATGCAATTTAGAATGACTGGAGCTATGTTATAAGTTTACAGAAGATACAAAGGAGCACAGACAGGAAGCAGGGAAAGGGCTGTTTTAAAAGGATGAGTAGCTGGCCATCGAAACAGAAGAGAAGGGCATTTCTAGTCACAAGCAACAGCATATGCACAGAATGGAAGTGTAAAATCACTTGTTCAATTTGAAAAAAGACAGGATATAAGGCTGGAGAGATGAGTGGAGGCCAAATCATAAAAGGCGCTGTTTGCAGTGTCTAGGCTCTTTAATTATTTCCACAGGGAAGAAATCTATTCACATATTTGCATTATTTTTCCATAAATTTGCTAACAAGTTGGGTGATAAAAGGAAAGAAAAGGAAAAGAGAGATGGTGAGACCAAAGGCCCCCTGCCCTCAGTTTACCAGGAAGAAATCAGGGGGGCCTAAATAATTGAGGACACTCAAAATGGAGGCAGTACAGAGGTAAAAGAGACGTGAAAAGGAGGAGGAACCAAGGATGATACTCAAGATTTTAGGTTGAGTGGCTGGGTAAATGGTGGTCCCCTAAATCAAAAATGAAGTTACAACCACAGGAAGAGTGGTTCTGGGGGGGAAAACGAGCAGTTCAGCCAAGGACACACTGAATTTGAGATACCTGGAGTGTGTCTCAGCAGAAGCCTGACACTCAGGGATGAGATCTTTGGCTGGATGCAGACATCTAGGTGTCATCAACCTACATGGTGGGAAAGGTTATGGGCCTTATCTAAGAAGTAGACAGAATGAAGACAGGGGCAGAAGGCTGATACAAAGACTCACGATCAACAGATCTGAACACATGTTCCACCTTTACCACTTACTAGTTTGACACCTCAGGCACATTTCTCAAACTCTCTGCTGACATTTCCGTTTCTGCACTGGTAAAATCACAGAAGAGAGTTAAGACAGGTTTTTTTGATCCTGATAAGAATTAAGTAAGTCTATTCTCTTCTATCTCCCCCACACTTTCCCACTGTAAATGGAATCAAGGAAAAAAGACGACCTAAATGTGGGGCTTATAAAAGCTGCCTACCACAAACCCCTCTATCACATTATGTAGGCGAAGCCCCCACTCCCACCCTTCACCCATTGTGAATGGAACAGAATTGGGACTTACTCAGTGATGCCTATCACTGACACTGAAGGCCAGCCCACCAAAGCTTGGCATCCAGATAACTGCCCCATGGTTGGGCAGATTTTAATACGCATTAATTCCTTCCCTCAGTGAACACTGATTAAGAACCCACCTTGAGCCAGACACAACTCTCCAGAACTAAAGATAAGGTATCTACCCTGAAGGAGTTCAGAAGAGAACAGAGGCAAGCCAACCAGTCAAGAAGTTGTGTAATGAGACCTGAATTGCTGTGGGACAGAGGAGGAGGAATAAACATATTTATGTATTAATTACAATACAATGAATCAGTAGACTGACTTCTGAGGACAAACAGAACCACAGCTCCCAGAGCTAATAATGAAGCTCCATTTTGCACATGTTGCTTTCTTTTAGGGACAGGAAATTTCCTTCAGGTCTTTCCTTCTTTCCAGGGGGGGAAAAACCCACTTCTCAGTCAGATTTTTATCTTACAGCAACCACTGGGTTTTCTCCTCCTCTCACAGTTCAGTCAAGATACTTATTAGATGTAATTACTGTCTCCACGTTTGATTTTTCAAACTCAAAACTGACAGTGCCTTTGGTAGTACTGCAGCTAAACACACAAGCAAGGCATATAAAGACTTGAGCCACCTGACTTCCTACTAAACTGTCTAGCCTTAGTCTCCCTGCTCTGCTCACTCAAATTTCAGCCTCTAAAAATTACAGCAGGTCCTGAAACCTGTGGAGGCTGGTTTCCTTCCTCTAGCTTCGTAGCTGCTATTCCTCTGCCTAAAACACTCTCTTCCTTCTAGACTGTCTGGTTCCTACTCATCCTTCAGAACTCAATCTAGAAATTTAGATGTTCCTTTTCTGCAAAGCCTCTCCTTGCCCCCTCGAATCTGGGGTGCTACCTGTCCCACGAGCTCATTACTGGTTAATTCAGTTTGGTTTCCTTATTAGATAGCAAGCTCCACAGGGGCACAGGCTGTATCTCATTCACCATTTCACCTTATGCCATATGGGCACTCAGCACAAGGCAAACTTCAGTGCAAAGCTGGCCGGACGAATGAACAAAGCTGCTTTTCCCAGATCCTCACGGCCAAGTTCCTTCCCAGGCTCCGGGTGTCAGTGTATATGGCACCTCTTGAGGGAAAGGCTACCTTATACCACGCTACCTAAAGTAAGTCGCCCAGTTATTGGTAGCACTTACCAATTTTTTTTCTGTCGCCCTCAAGGGGGCAGGGTATACTTCTCTAGGTCACCAGCTTGTCCCCAGCACCTAGCACTGTGCCTAGTGCACAGGGACGGTGAAGGTGTGTACTGTATGAATGAATGAGAGGCTGCAAACCACTGGCTCCACGTTGTAAGATTTCAAATACTATGGTGGCGACTTCGCTCCCCAGCCCAGTCACCGGGTCGCGCGGGCCGCGCTTGGGAGCTGATGGGCCGACCCCAACCGGGTGCGAGCATGACCGGCCGCAAGTCAGCTCGAAAAGCCCCTCGAGGGGCAGCTCCAAGGAGGGGCGCGGAGGTGGCGCCAAAAGCCTCGGCGTCCTCAGCTCTCCAGGAGACGAAAGGGGCCGGACCCCGGACATCACGCCCATTGCCCCGTCCCTGCCCCGGGCAGCCCGGGTGAGCCCAGCGAAGACATCTGGATCACACCGGGCCGGACCTGCAGGCCAGTCTGTGCCAGAGCCCCGCCTGCCACGCCGCCTGCGCTCTCCTCACCTGCGGGCCCAGCTCGGCTGGAATTTTCTGCAGCTGCCACAAGGGCGTCCCCTCTTCCGGCTCCATCCTAGTACGAAGCAGGAACCTCGGTCACATGACAAGGCCCAGTGGCGCCTCTAGAGCGACGGCTCACCCACGTGACTCTCTCGGGTGGGGCGGGGGCCGGGCGGGGAGATGCCGGAGCCCTTGTGCGCGTGCGCAGAGGCGCAACACACGCTTTCCCGGTAACTAAGGGAAATCCCTTTTCCGCCTGGAATTACTTTGCTAAACACCCTTATTAGGTTGAAGGCAAATTTGCAAATCCTCAAAGCAGTTTACAACTTTGTTCAGAGTTCTATCGAAATTTCTCTGCACTCCGTTGAAAACCAACTAATAAGAGTAACCGTATTGTGAGCTCAGGGGCATTGTCCCTGAGTTTTGGCGTATATCTCCTACAAAAGTATTCTGATTTGGAAGGGTAAGTAAGGGTTTACCTGTGTGCGATAATTTTTATATAGATTACCTTAAGAAGAAGGTACTATTTTCATGCCCATTTCCAAATAACAAACAAGATCAGAAAAGCCACAAGGATTGTCAGATTTAGCAAATAAAGACGGAATGCCCAGTTAAATCCGAAATTTCAGATAAACAACAAAAAACATTTTCTTAGATGTGTGCCCCCTAATTAGTGCATGGGGCATAATTATACTAAAAAATGATTCCTTGTTTATTTGTGAGTGAAACGCAACTGGGCATTCTGTATTTTATGTCAACCCTAAAAGTCACGAGAGCTAAGAGGACAGCCTAAAGTTAAACAAAGTCAGACTCTACAGCCACACTGTTAACACTAAATTAACAAAAAAGCCAAACAGCTTTTCTGTGATTTCTCTCCTCATTATAGCTGTTACTTTAATCAGGTGCTGGAGAATTTAGTAGGATAAGATAGTTCTGCTATCCAGAAATGCACAAGAAGTGGGAAACAGAAACAGAAATTACTGCCTAATATAAATTTAGTAATAAAAGTAGTGAAAACTGATGAAGCATACCAGAGAGGAGAAAGTAATTATGTTAGTCTGTGGACTATGCAAAGAAATACTATTTATTAGTGACATCCTTCAATGTTTAGCTCAAATATCCTTTCTATACTCTGTGCCCCATCTCTTGGTGGTGAAAGCAATTTCTTCCTCCTCTGAATTTTCATGACTGTCCCTCACTTAAAATATTTACCATTTTCTATAGATAGTTATGTACAGCAATCATTGCTCCAACTTAATTACCTTATGACACTTTGACTTTGTGCATAGGAGCCCCTCAAGTAATAGGTAAACAAGGAATCTGGAAACTTCCTAGCGAATCTGTCTGTTAGTAAGTCTACTGAGGGTAGAGTGTTTTCTAAGAAAAAGCTAGATTTTATATATTGTAAAAATTGGGGTAAAGATATTTATCGAGTATCTACTTTATGCCAAACACTTCATATATTTTCTCTTATTAATTCTCCCTGTAACCTTGTGTTGTGGGTGCTACCCCAACTTTTAAAGATGAGGAAACAGGGCGCCTGGGTGGCTCAGTTGGTTGGGCGACTGCCTTCGGCTCAGGTCATGATCCTGGAGTCCCAGGATCGAGTCCCGCATCGGGCTCCCTGCTCGGCAGGGAGTCTGCTTCTCCCTCTGACCCTCCCCCCTCTCATGTGCTCTCTGTCTCTCTCATTCTCTGTGTCTCAAATAAATTAAAAAAAAAAAAAATCTTTAAAGATGAGGAAACAAATTTGGTGAAGTAGTATCAACCTTGTCCCAGGTCATATAGGTATTAGTTGCAAAGTTACTGGGCTGAGTCTGTGTTTCACTGGCCCTACAGAGGAAAGAAAGACATTCTGAGGTGATATGACTTCCTAAGGTCATAAAACAGATTACTAAAATAAGGCAAAGAGGCACAGAGAGCAGGGCCCAAGATTTAGTCAGAGGACACAGAATTAGGTCCTGATTTCTCTCTCAAGCAACACTAGATATTAGGAAGAATTTGGTCTTCCTTTGGAATTTGGTTGTAACGAAACAACCTTTAATTGTTGAATCACTGTATTGTATGCCTGAAACTGAAATAACACTGTAGTTTAACTAACAAATTAAAATTAAAACTTGAATAAATAACGGTAGTACACACACACACAATCTCAACCTTTAACAAATACAGCTTCTAATAAAGTTCACAAGTTGAGAGTGCTTAATATTTACTTTTTGATAAGTAAGAAAATGTTCTTATGTATGTAATACAAGAGGTTTTCAAAACATTTCTTTCTCTTACAGTCCCATTTTCTAAGTGTGTTCTAGTTTCCATGTTCCAAATCTTACTTATAGTGATGAAATGTGGACTCCGGACTGAACTTCTTAAGTTTAAACCCCAATTAGGCAAATTAGTATCTATGTAATATTGGGCAAGCTATGTTCGCTTCTCTGTGTTTAGGATTCCTCATCTGTAATTAGTTAGAATGTTAGCACAGAATTTAGAGTTGTAAGTTCATGTATGTAAAGTTCTTGAAGTCTAGCCTGGCACATAAAAAAAAAAAAAATTATTAGATTCCCTTGAAGTGGCCTTCTTTCCTCATTTGTTATCTAGCCAAAGTTTAGTGGGTTCCAGAAAGCAGAGTGTCTTCTTCTTTACCCTCCTAGATATAGTGTTGGAAGGTGTCTACCTTGAGAATGTGATCTGCCTCCAAAATCCACCCTGGCTGTTATATAGTGCAGTGGAGGCAATGTAAGTCACTGATCACAGCTGAGAGAAATGTAAAAAAGATCTCAGATAAACCTCACTGAGTGTGATTGCTGAGCTGAAATTGGAATTCAGGAAGAGTTAATTTATTGTGTTTTCTTAAGGTTATTTGATTGGAATTTTTTCATTTTGAAGTAGAAGGAGCAAGAAAGAATTTTGTGCACCATGCTCGGGGAGATTTATTCATTCATTCATTCTTTTTTTTTTTTTTTTTTTTAAAGATTTTATTTATTTATTTGAGACAGAGAGAGACAGAGCACATGAGAGGGGGGAGGGTCAGAGGGAGAAGCAGGCTCCCTGCCAAGCAGGGAGCCCGATGCGGGACTCGATCCAGGGACTCCAGGATCATGACCTGAGCCGAAGGCAGTAGCTTAACCAACTGAGCCACCCAGGCGCCCTCATTCATTCATTCTTTAACAATTGCTGGTTAAATATCTACCAAGCTTTAGATACTCGAACGGCTCTGGTATTACAGGCAGTGAACAATAACTTACCTTCTAGTTGTGTTTGTCAGGACCTCAGATAATGAACAAGTAAGCAAATAATAGCATGTCAACTATGGAGAAGCATCCTAAAGAAAATGAAACAAGGTGATGTAATAGAGAGGGATAGTGGAAATATACTTTAGATTGGTCAAGGAATACATTGCCAAGAAGTGGCATTTACACTAAGGTATAAAGGAGGAGTAGGAGACATGAAGGCAAACATCTGGGGAACGAGAGTTGGGATTAGAATATAGAGGCCCTGAAGCAGGAGAAAGCCTGCCTTACTCAAGATAATAACCAAAGGCCTGTGTGGCCAGACCATAGGTAGTGAGCGAGGCAAGTGTGGTGGAGATGTCAGAGAGGCAGTCAGGGTTTGTTTTTAAGATTTTATTTATTTATTTGTGTGAGAGAGAGCACACGCAGGGGGAGCGGCAGGCAGAGGGAGAAACAGACTCCCCACTGAGCAAGAAGTCCCACGTGGGGCTTGATCTAAGGACCCTGGGATCATAACCTGAGCCGAAGGCAGACACTTAACCAACCGAACTACCCAGGCATCCCTAGGCAGGGATTTTAGTCAGCAAATTGACATGAACTAGTCTGCATTTTTAAATGGTTATACTCTGGAAAGCAGTTAGATTTTGGAAAACCAGCTCTTGGGTAGAAGTGTGAAAGCAGGAGAATCCATTTGGGGGATATTCCAGATTAATCCTAACTAATGTAGGCATTAAAGTTAATATCACCTAATTTACATGTACAGACTGTAGAAATCTAGGGGACTAGATGATGAGTGGTGGCAGTGGAAACCAGATAAAAATGGAAAGACTCAAAAGGTATTTTGGGTAATGTATAGAATTACTCAATCATTACACTGTACACCTGAAACTAACACTGAATGTTAATTATACTTCACTAAAAAAAGAAAACAATGAACATGTTTAAAATCTCAAAAAAAAAAGATATTCTGGAACTATTGAACTAAGATCAATGGAATTTATGGTGGGTTGGATGCTTTTGAAAGAGAAAGAGGATATAGAAATAAAATGCAGACTGTAAGACGAGATAAAGCATCTGTCCTCCCAGACAGCTGGAGGTTTTGGGCCCTGGCCAAGGGATAGAGTCATAAACTATAGCTACTGTGTTAGTGAAAACTTTTTGAGGAACAGCATGCTGCATTGGCTCTGGAGTCAGAGTCCATTTATATCCCTGTCACTTACCAGCCAGGCGACTTCGGGAAAATTGCTTAAATTCACTGTACCTCGGTTTCCTTGACTGAAGATAGGGATAAAACTACTGCCCACATGATAAAGTTGCTGTGAAGTTAAAATGAAATAATGCATACAGTGTGTTAACATGGCATCTAGAATGTAGTTTGCCCATAGTAAAGGTTAACCATTATCTTTCTCCAGTATTAGTATTACTTGGAGCACAGGTAGCATGCAGCCCTGGGAACAAAGTGAGATACATTCACACATGTACACACATGCCCTGTGCTAATGAGTCTGGTGAGGTGCCTTGATAAATGAGGTTCAAGAGAAAAATGGAGCTGATTCATCCCTGTGAACTCCCATAAGTAACTGACTTGGGCAGTGGCAGTGGGGGAGGGGGATGGATTGTGCCAATCATTCAGACACAAGATGGGCATTATGGCAGAGACTGCTGTTTGTCCCCCAATATCTCTCCTCTCTGCTATGAGTTAAATTGTGTCCCCCTTAAAATTCATATGTTGAAGTCCTAAGCCCCAATACCTCAGAATGTGACTTTATTTGGAGACAGGTCTCTATAGAGATAATCAAGTTAAATTGAGGTTATTATGGTACATCATAATCCAGTATGACTAATACCCTTATGAAAAGGGGAAATTCGGACACCAATACATATAGAGGAAAGGCTGTGTGAAGAGACACAGGAAGATAGCTTGGCTCTCCAAGCTGAGGAGAGAGGCCTGGAATAGATTCTTTTCTCACCGCACTCAGAATGAACCAACCTGCCAACACCTGAATTTTTAATTTCTAGTCCTTAGATCTGTGAGAATAAATCTCTATTGTGTAAGCCACCTCTCAAGAGACTGATTGATAAACCAGAATGTCACAGGATAAGAACTGTTTCTTCTTAGGGCATTCTCTCTTGAGCCATAAGTTCCTTTAACCAAATCATGGATTAGAAAGATGCTCAGTGAATATAAGACTAAATGAAAGAAGAGGGAATAGATCTAAAATGTTTCCTTGAAATTGTAATGAACCATAGTCCTTTTTCATTCCAGGAACATTTCTGGGTAAAGAAAAGACAAAGCATCCTAGGGGCGCCTGGGTGGCTCAGTTAAGTGTCTGCCTTAGGCTCAGGTCATGATCTCAGGGTCTGGGATCCTGGGATTGAGCCCAGTGTTGGGATCCCTGCTCAGTGGGGAGTCTGCTTGTCCTTCTGCGCCTCCCCCAGCTCGTGCTCCCTCTGTCTCTCAAATAAATAAAATCTTTTTAAAAAGGAGAAAAAGACAAAGCATCTTTTCCTCTTGACTGAACTAAAAACTTTGTTTCTTTGACTCTCCTTTTTACTAGCTACTTTTTACTAGCCCTTATATTTGCTTCATACAAACTTTTTTTGAAAATTTTTTTTTAAAGATTTTATTTATTTGACAGAGAGAGACACAGCGAGAGAGGGAACACAAGCAGGGGGAGTGGGAGAGGGAGAAGCAGGTCCCCCGCCGAGCAGGGAGCCCGATGCGGGGCTCGATCCCAGGACCCTGGGACCAGGACCCGAGCCGAAGGCAGACGCTTAATGACTGAGCCACCCAGGCGCCCCTTCATACAAACTCTTGACCAAGATTTAGGAAATATGTCTGTTCCAGAGGGTTACTCTGGGAATTTCTATTCCCTATTCTTGTGGGTTGAGTCTTACTAGTTAATTTCAGATGATTACGTTTTCTTGTTCCTAAATTCTAGGGTTCCCTACTTTCTTTTGCTACCCAGGAACTGACTACATTAGTTAACTTCAGTAAGTACGATTTCTGACAGATGTTCTAGGAATCAAAAGCTATTAACTCATTATTCAGAGTTATTGCACCCTTTAATAAAAGAAATTGTCTATAGCTTTCCACATCTATTTTCTCAGTTCAAACCTGCTTTTCAGGTTATTCTATAACTTGAAGTTGACTAATTTGTTCATCATAATTAGATGTGTTGCAATGCAGTTGTGCTTAGTGATTTTCATTGCAATCTATTTAAAATTATTCCTGTCCATAAATTGTTGAGAGGAAAGAGCCTTCAAGTTTAAATGAGTTTAATTATCATCTTATAGTCGTACAGGAAATATTTAAATGTTATATTGGCATTGATTCCATTGCATCGAAAGAAATTATGAATAGCTAATTTGTAAATACTGTGTAGGTTCTGCATTCAATCTTGTCTGAATAAACTCAGATTTGACTGCCTAGAGACACAGTGTCTTGGAAGTCACTTGGATAAATGTCTTGTTTCATCCTGGTGAATAAGCTTAATAAACTGGAAGTCTTTTTCTTTTTGAGCTTTATGTGTAATTAAGAAATGCTTTTAATACCTCCTTATTCTAGTATTTTCTTTATCAGAAAATATTCTTGGAGCTTAAACCATCTGAGTTCTCCATTAAAGTGATCTTTGAAACAAATAGGCATTTTGACTTAAAAGGGGCAACAGAGATCATACATAACAGTTATTTCAGTGTAGCGCTGAAGAGTACAATATATTAAAAGCTCTGAAATTGCTTAAAGTGAAATACTTGAGTGAACTGCAATTTTGGAACTTAACTGGAATGCACTGTAATCCACACTACGTCCTCAGGGGTTGGCATGTCTTTTAGAATGGCATGTCAAGTGCGCAATTAGTCTTTCTGATGAAAATTCTATGCCTGTAAGACCTCTTTTCTCAGTTGCCGCCTCTTTTAATCACTGTACGGAAAATTCTCCACATCTGTGAGCTCTTAGAATTTCAGCCAGTGGTTCTTAATCAAGATAGCACATTAGAGTCACTCCAGGGAATTTTTGAGCGATTGATTTTTCACTTTTGACGTGCTACACTTGTACTTTGTTTTGTTTTTGCAAAAGCTTTGTAATTTACATACCAAAATATCCCACCATTTGAAGTACAGTCCAGTGGCGTTTACTGAATTTATATAGTTGCACAACTATTCCCAAAATTTAGTTTGAGAAACTACCATGGCCCTGCACAATGTTCGTTGTGTCTGTTTGTAGACAATCATATGGAAGCTTTAAAAAAAAATAATAGCCAGACCTAATCCCCTAGACCAATAATATCAGAATCTTGTTGAGGGTAAAACACCAACATTATTTTGTTTGACAAAACACCCCATATGACTTAATGTAAACCAGCACTGAGATCCACTGATTTGGACAAAACTTCATAGAAAAGGTGAAGATTTGGAAAGTGTAGGTGTAACCCCTTACTAACCAAGAGATCTGATCAATTGAGACCAATGTTGTCACAACACCAGCACCGTGACAAAGACCTTTAGAACATCTAGAGGATGGTGGTTTTTTTTTTATCACTCTGCTATTCCTATTGTTTCCTTTGCCTAGAATCTTCTCTCCTTTCTCCTGCAGCTCCCTCCAGGCACATCCACTTGGCCTAATGAATTCAAACACATCTCCAAAGAATTTTCGTTGCTGTCCCACTTGTGTCTCCACAACTCTTTGAACGAACTGCTGTCTTAGTCCTTATGGCTCTGCATGGCAACTATGTGTTTATATTCCACGTCTTCCGTTGTTCTGAAACCTCCTTGAAAAGCAGAGGCCATGACGCATTCATTTTAGTATTCTCGACAGTGTCTAGCATGAAGGAGATTCCCCATTAAGTGTTTGTTGAATTCAGAAAGACAAGTGATTAAAAACAAAACAAAACACTATGGGAAGCTTCAGCAGTGATTCACAACTTTGACTACAAATTAGAATCAACTGAGGAGTTTTCCCAAATCCCTATGACCAAATCACACCTTAGACACTTAAGTCAGAATTTCTAGGAATAGAAGACAGTAACACTTTTTTTCCAGCTCCTCTGGTGATTCTAATGTGTAGCCGAACTTGAGAACCAGGAGATTAAAGCCTTAGAGGATAGTCCCAAATTACCTCCTGGACCAAAAAGAGCTCTGCCCCCATGTCTAAAATACATAAATTATTTGTTGTTTTTTGCCTGAAAAGAGCTCAGAAACACATGTGGACTACTGACAAATATCTGTGTAAAATATATACAAAGCCCCTAAGAGTCTCAAGAAAGAGTAATGGCAATTCATACAGCACAAATTACTGAAGCCTGACTACTTTCCTCCTGATATCTCACTTGAGGAAGCATTATGAAATAGGATCTTAATTTGGTTAGAAAATTGGAAGTGTCAAAGCAAAAGTTGCACTGAACAGTGTTAAATTGGTAAGGAAGTCTCTCAAGTAGGGGAGAGATCAGAACTCCGCTCCACTGAAACAGAGTGAGAGCATTTTTAAGTGCTAGTGTGTGAGTGAGAACACAGGACATCTGTATCTGCTCACTGGCTTTACTCAAAGGAAAAGTAAACTTTCTTATGTCTTTGTAGCAGGACGCAGGTTTACCATAGGAAGCAAGGCACCTACCAGAATTAGCTTCTGCCCTTCCATGGTAACAGAGGTAGGACTGCTATCTCCTTTGGTGATTACATTTCAGAAGAATGAATCACAAATTCTTGAGAAAGATGTTCCTAAATTGTAAAACTGGCAAGAGACTTTTTAAAAAGATTTCCATCTCCAAGGGGAGAATTATAAGTTTTCTAAAGAAAATGCTCTAGGAAAGTGGAGGTCAGGGGTTTAGTCGGGAAGCAGCCTCTCTAAAGTTTAGTCAAGCCGGAAATGTGAAGGCAGTCTTGGCCAAAGTCAAATAAATAGGTAATTTTGAACCCCTGAGGGCAGTAAATAAGGTCGGGTCCAGAGGCCCTGCGGAAGAAGTGCCTCAGCAAAGAGCTTTCAGCAGCGAAGTTTAGGATGAGGGGATTGGAGAGGAAAGCTAGCAAAGGGCTTGAGGAATTTCTGGAGATGGTTTGAATATTTTGCAGGTTTCCCTGCAGAGCCTGGTTGATATCCAGCAAATGAGATGGAAAATACACCCTTCAGCACACTCTTCTTCCTGAAGGAATGCTGGGGTCCACATTCCACCCTAACCCTCAGCTCCTGAGGAAAATACCCACGGCTGCAATCCCCAACTGGCCTGAAAAGGGATACATGGACCTCATCAGGTCCAGTCAAATGTAACTTCTGGCCCCAAACCCTCTTAATATATTATCCCGAGCCAATTATGACAGTAGAGGAAGCCACTGAGACATTTGCCCTGCACTTGTTCCAACAAGCAGTGTGAGTTACAGCTTGTTGCAATTTGGGGAGACTACTTTTGGTTTTATCGTGGAATTATAGGAGTACTTTTTTTTTTCTTTTTACACATTATGATTCTTTTTCACCTTCTATCTGGCAGCTTCTCCTTCCTCATGGCTCTCACTCTTTTCTGCTTCAGCACTTGAGTTTTTAACCTTTCATCAGCTTAACTCAGCAATTTTCAACCTCAGACCTATGTCTTCAGGTATATATTTTCTGGTTTCTCCAATTTACCATTCTTCTCATTGGCACTTAAAGATATTTTCTCATTTTATTCTATTATTTTGGTTCTTCCTGAGAAAGGGATTATTTTAAAATATCTTTGAAACACAAGGACTTATGATGTCATAGGGGAGATTTATTTTATGAACCAATTGCCACAATATAAAGGGCATCTATATTGTAGCATTCCATCAATAAAAGAATTATAAATGAAAAAAGGTACAGTCATATAATGGAATGCTGTATGCTCTTAAATGAACTTATTTACTGCATCAGTGAGAATAGAGCTAGATCTTAAAAATATAATGTTCAAAGAAGCAACAAGTGTTGGCGAGGATGTGGAGAAAAGGAAAGCCTCTTGCACTGTTGGTGGGAAGGCAAGCTGGTGCAGCCACTGTGGAAAACAGTATGGAAGTTCCTCAACAAGTTGAAAATAGAGCTACCCTACGACCCAGCAATTGCACTACTGGGTATTTACCCAAAGAATATGAAAACACTAATTCGAGGGGATACATGGACCCCGATGTTTATTGCAGCATTATCTACAATAGCTAAACTGTGGAAGGGAAGCAGCCAAGTACCCATTGGTAGATGAATGGATCTAGAGAGTACAATGTTAAGCAGATGATTTCACTTATATGTGAAATTTAAGAAACAAAAAAGATGAACAAAGGAAAAAAAAAGACAAACCAATAAACAGACTCTTAACTACAGAGAACAAACTGATAGTTACCAAAGGGCAGGTGGGTAGGGGGATGGGTGAAATAAGTGAAGGGAATTAAGAGTACACTTATCTTGATGAGCACTGAGTAATATGTGGAACCACTGAATCACTATAGCGTACACTTGAAATCAATATAATACTGTGTTAACTATACTGGAATTAAAATAAAAATATACATATAATGTCAGTTAAAAAACAAGACATGGAACTAAATATTGGCATGCCATATAATAGTCATGTACATTAGTTAAAATTAAAAAGTAGCAGTACAGCATATATATGTATATATTTTTTTAAGGATCTTGGAAGGTTATACAACATATACATATAGTTTCTGGAAACAGGACTTGGAAGAGTATTCAAGGGAAATTTAGTGATATCGATAATGTTTCATTAAAGAAATAAGAAATTAGAGGCCCATAATCCAAAATGTAATTCTGAATAGAATACCGTAAATCTGCTTTATGTTCTTTTTACTTGTCTAGATCATTTAAAATTACAAAAACAGAGCAATAATAAAGGCAAAGTTCACATGATGGGTCTAAGCCAGGAGTTCAGAAGAAAGGGAACTCACCATCAGGGTGATCAGAGTCATTCTGGCAGGTGAATATGCAGGGTTTGGGAGTTGGGTTGAATATCCATAAGCAGAAATGAATGCACATGGCAATTTAGTTGGAAGGAGTCACACAAACCAAAAAGGCAGATAATAAAATTCAATGTCAGGATATATCCAAAATAAGTACATTTTTTAAATCAAAATTTGAGGCCAAGAAGAAGAAATTTCTATATATAGCATTATAAGGAATATTTAGAACCAGAGTGAAGTGGGTAGATTTCTCTAAGATAGCTCTTCTGTTGGCATTATTGTTAAGTTATGGAACAAAGAGGAAACAAGAACTTGGTCAGACAATTACAGGGGTAGAAGCCAAACTAGCCTAGAAAGCATCTAATCCAACTTACTCTTACAAAAGAGGAAACTGAGGCCCAGAAATTACAGTTACCAGTGGTCAAGCCCAATCTAGACTCTGACCATCATATCAATGTCATCAGAACACAATTCGATAAGACTAACCATGTCTTGATTTTCTCTACTGTAGTAAAACAGAGTTATTCACTTCACATGCTGAAATGTAGGAAGAATGATGTATAGAAATTATAATGTCGGCTCTAGGCAGTGTTTTTTTTTTTTTTTAAAGATTTTATTTATTTATTTGACAGAGAGAGATACAGCGAGAGAGGGAACACAAGCAGGGGGAGTGGGAGAGGGAGAAGCAGGCTTCCCGCCAAGCAGGGAGCCCGATGCGGGGCTCGATCCCAGGACTCTGGGATCATGACCTGAGCCGAAGGCAGACACCTAACGACTGAGCCACCCAGGCGCCCCTAGGCAGTGTTTTTAAAATTCACAGATAAAACGGATACTTTGGTAAATTCATTTTGTTAACTCCATTTTAATCTATTTTATGCAAAGAAAGATTATTTTAGAAAATCAAAGATGTTTTAGCATAGGTTAAATGATGTAAATTGAGAGCATATAAAAGAATAGCATAAGCCCTCTGTCTTAGCACCTGTTAAAGCTGGCTTAAAGGAATGTACACACACAAAAAAAATTGTTAAGAATTCTTATAAAATCCCTCAGGCAATTAATAGCAAATGAATTTTATGCAACCAATAATAAACTATTGGGGGGGCGGTGAAGGAGCGCTCAGAACCTAACAAGACTGTATAGCACACTGAACATCATCAGTGCCCTCTTTTAAGAAAACAAACATAACAGAATTTGACATTATAAAAGGATGCTCTACCCGGTTCTCTTAATCAAGAATTTCTCTAGGGCATTTGAAATAAAACTTGATTTATGGAACTTCGATAAATACATAATTTTTAAGAAACATCACTTTAGCAAGCAAAGAAATAAATATTTATCTTGCTCCGTACTCGCTGTGGGTTGAGTACATGTGTCTCCTAGATGACAGATGGTCCAAATTAATCTGAACATTAAACATTATGCCCTGGGTGGATTGAAGCAATAACGGTTTTCAGAAGAACAGTCAGTGCCAGCATGTGGCCCAGAAGCAGTTTCAGGCACAGCAAGGGAGGCAGCCCATCAAGGGTCTCAACCAGCCTTCTTTCCTGCTTCTCAATTCTGTTAGATTGACAAAAGCAATCCTTAGGATATTTTCTAGAGTCTTCCCTTCAGATCTCAACTAATGATTCAGCAAATGCCCTGAACTTCCAATTGGGAGCTTATTAATAACCTTCTGAATCCGTGGGAGATAGATAATGCAGGCTAGGACTGGGTGTGTGAAACAGGCCTGTCCTTTTCCCTTCTGTTTTGGTAGTGCTTGTTAACGCATTTGACTCCCTTGCATTCCAAAGGGCCCTTGTTTGGCTGTCTTTTTAAAGTCTATTTCATTATTATTTTATTATTATTTGCTCACCAGGGCTTTCACAACTGTCTTGGCTTACCTTGGGATTTTACATTCTAAATTGTGATCTCAGCCTCCAAGACGAAGGTACTGATCTTTCCAAAAAATTTTAATGTATATTAACCATTTTATTTATTTATTTTTAAAACATTTTTTAAAAAGATTTTATTTATTTATTTGAAAGAGAGAGTGAGAGAGCACAAGCAGGGACAGCAGGAGAAGGAGAGGGAGAAACAGGCTCCCCGCTGAGCAGGGAGCCCGATGCGGGACTCGATCCCAGGACCCTGGGATCATGACCTAAGCCAAAGGCAGATGCTTAACCATCTGAGCCACCCAGGCGCCCCTATATTAACCATTTTAAAAACAACAATAAAAGGAAGTTCCCACCGGTGATGGTAAATTTTGTGTGCCAATTTGGCTATGCCACAGTACCCAGATGTTTAGTCAAACATGATTCTAGATGTTTCCGTAAAGGTATTTTTTTAAATGAGACTAACTTTAAATAGGCAGATTTTGATTAAAGAAAATTAACATCCATAATGTAGATGGGTCTCATTCAATCAGTTGAAAGCAACAGAAAAAACCTGACCTCCTTCAAGAGCAGGAGAGGTCTGGCGGGGGACTGCCTTTGGACTCAACACTGCAATATCAACTCTTCCATGGGTCTCCAGCCTGCTGCAGGGTTGGGATCTACCACGCCCACAATGGTGTAAGCCATTTCCTTAAAGTCTCTCTCTTTCTCCCAATATATATTTATATACATCGTATTGGTTCTGTCCTCTGTAGAATCCTGGCCATTATACCACCCATGAGCTTAATGATAAACATCCCCAGCACCTTTGAAGTCCACTGTGTGCTCCTCCCTGGTCATGCTGTCTATTGTGATTTTTTTTTCCTGGTACAGTAATCACCCCTTAACTGAGATTTTGCTTTCCGTGGTTTCAGTGACCTGTGGTTAACCGTGGTCCAGTAGCAGAAGATCCTCCTGATATATGGTCAGAAGGTCAATAGTAGCCTGACACTACATCACAGTGCCTATATCATTCACCTCACTTCATCTCCTCACGTAGCATTTTATCATTTCACGTCATCACAGGAAAAAGAAGGGTGAGCACGTACAAGAAGACTGTGAGAGAGAGACCACATTCACACAACTGGTATTACAGCATATTATAATTCTATTTTATTATTAGTTATGGTTGTTAACCTCTTACTGTGCCTAACTTATAAATTGAACATTATTGTAGGTCTGTATATATAGGGAAAAACATGGTATACATAGGCTCCAATACTATTGGTGCTTCCAGGATCTCAGAACACACCCCAGATAAAGAAGGGGAGGCTACTGTAATGGAGATACTTGATCAGCAAAATCACTCAGAGAAGAGGTTTGGCACTTCACCCAGTAGATGGCAGGAATGTCACTACATTCGGCATGGAAATTTGCACTGGGCTTAGTGAAGCGCCTAACTCAAATGGAGTGAAGTCAGGTCCTGTCACCATTTAAGTCATGTATCATCTGTCAGACCAAAAATACAGCACCTAGGATTCTGCTCATCAGCCTGCCCAGGGCAAGGCTCTTCTGGAGAGCTCAGGACCCTGAGTGACCCCATTACTGCAGAGCAATAACATTTCCTACCAGCCACACAACCTCCATTGCGGAACGGAGCTCTGTTCCTTCTCATTTTTCTTAATAGGGAGGATTTGACCTTGCAAAGACTCTTGAAGGTATCCCTTCCTTCCCACACCACTACTGGATCCTTGCTTCAGGCCTTTCTTCCATCTCTCTCACACTTCAGTGTCTATTCTGTCCAGTGTCTTTAGTTTATCATGGTATAGGACTGACCACAACTCTTTTGCTCAAAACCTTCACAGTGGAGTCCTAATACTCTTTCTCTCCTTCCCTACTCTGCACTGGTCTCACAAAAAGTAAACAATTCTCAAATGTGCCAAATACTCCAATGTATTTGTGTTTTTCTTCTTATTTATCTGTAGTTTTGTATTTGGCCAGAGGCCTTTCCTTTATTTTTCCATCATTTCTACACATATCAGAAGCCCCACTCAAGTGACAACCCCATATGAAACTTTTGCTAGTTCCCCTATCCCATGAGAAAAACTAATTCTCTGTGTTTGATACTCCATAACTCCTGTTTCATACCTCTATAGTAAACATTGTGGTATTAGCATTTCACAAACTGGTATTAAGGTACTGTGGTGATACTTGAGGGGAATGGTCATGCTAAATGAAAAACGTGCTCTCCTTAGAGTCATCCAACCCCTACGAGGATTAAGATTTTTGCGAGGCCAATCAGATTGGCCTGGAATTTCCTCTTAAAATAACTAAATCCCAAGTTCTTCCTAGCTCTCCCATGCCAGTAAGCTCCTGGTATGCTGCCCCACTAGCTTACCAGACCTACCTAGTCATGGCTGAACCCCAGCTCTGGCCACAGCAGAGCCTGGTAGGGAAACAGGAAGGAGAACTAGGAGTAGCAAGTGTAGAGAGAAGGGCACGCTGCTTTGGAGGTACCAAGATGACATTGCTATCAGGAGGAGGAGGTGGTTGGTGGACAATTGGAAATGCAGAGCTGCAGCTAGCTCAGTAGAAGGCAGAAAGTTTAGAAGTCTTCAGGCTAGAGACCATAACTAAATCATGAAATGAATGAGCAGTCCTTGGAAGATTACTTATACTTAAGGTAAAAAAGAAAGAAGATGAACCAGACAAGAGTCTTTTTAAAAAAATTTTTTTATTTAAAAAATTAAAAAGAAGAAGAGAACCAGGAAGAACCCCAGCACTCCCCAAGAGAGGAGTTCCCAGTAGCTGGGAGTGGTCATCAAAGTCAGTTGCAACAATGGAGAATGAGAGAGAAACCACTACATTTGACAACTGGAATTGGGACCAGTGATAAGTTCAGGGGAGAAAAGAGAGTGAAATGAGATTGCAGAGGCTTACAGAGTCAGCAAGTGATTAAGATATGTTCCAGTGAATTTCAGTAATGTGGTAAGGAGAGAGAGGAAACCGTAGTTTGATCTGAAACAATAGCAAGATCAAAAGAAAGACTTCTCTATCATTTCCCCTTCTTTCTTTTCATGAACCTCCTTCTCTCTCTCCCTCCCTTCCTACCTTCTTTCTCCTCTTCCTTCTTCTTGGTGTGGAGAATATATGAATTCTTCTCTAAATTAAATAATTGTAGGTTGAGGGGAGGAATTCAGGGAAGAGAAACAGAGTAATGATATAAAGAGGCAGTAACTGATAACATAAGGCCATGAAAGGGGCAAGAGCCGGTGGCCAGAGATCTCAACTTCAGAGAGAAATGAACTTTCAAGAAGGGAGGACCGCTTACATAGAAATGCAGGAATGGAGAGAGAGTGAGAGAGAGGGGGAATAATGAGATGTACACATCATGGTGCTTGGATCCATCTCAGCATGCTGTGTACTCACTTCTAGTGAGTGAAGGTGGTGAGCCCAGGCTGAGATTGTTTGGTCCTGGCACCTGGTGGGTGCTCAGTAAGTGTTTGTCAGAAGAGGAGGGCTTGGCTAAGAATGATAAGAAACCACCCAGCAATAAACAGAAGGTTTGCTTACCAAGAGTGTGGACTCCATTAACTAAAGTTTTCAAGTAGCTTATTATCATAACATTCTCCTGCTAACACAATCTGGAAACATAAGGGGCAGAAACAGCTGGGAAAGTCTCTGCAGGGTTGGGAATTGACTAGGTGCGCTGGTGGTAGGAAAAAGGATAGAGGGTTGACTATGATCATGTAGGACACACTTGAAATATGGAGCCAGAAATGTCAAACCATTGTAGAGATGGCCAAACTAATCAGATCAAAGCCTCCAGTATCCTGTGAGAATCTCCATGCTAGTCACATGAATACGACCTATAAATCCCAAATGGGATAGCTGTCCCACCTCCAGAATGTGTCCTGCATCTGAAACACTCTTACCCTTATTCACCCTTCATTTGGCTGACTTCTCCTCATCCTTCACACTTCAGTTTGCTCCAACTTTGGCTGACAAGAGGATCAAGTGAGGCAATAGATGTAACCCACTTAGAATAGTGCCTAACAGAAAGGTTTTACTAACACTCAGTAAATGTCAAGGAAAGAAAAAAAGAAAAAAAAAACACATAATGATATTACTAAAATGAGGGTTCATTTATAAGACATAAACTCTTACTGCTTGAGGCATTGACCCCTCCTTTTTTTGTCCAGAAATTAGTCAGGAAGCCAATCCTGGGAAGCATCCTCATCTGTGCTTGAGTCACACTCTGTTAAAAAGTACAGAGAAAAAAAAATGGTTGTTTATGAATCATAAAAAGTCAGCTTGTGTGTCACGTTAGGAAACACTGTTATATGTGAAATATTTTGAGGCAAACAAAAAAAACCCATTGTTTCATGTGTTCTGTGCTAAAGCAGTGACCTGTAGGCACCTGGGTGGTGCAGATGGTTGAGTACCCGACTCTTGGTTGCGGCTTAGGTCATGATCTCAGGGTCATGGGATCGAGCCCTGAGTAGGTCTCTGTGCTCAGCACGGAGTCTGCTTAAGACTCTCTCTCTGCCGTTCCACACCGCTCTCTCGTGAGCTCTTGCTCTCTCTCTCAAATAAATAATTAAATCTTAAAAAAAAAAGTAAATAAATAAAGCAGTGACCTGAAAGAATGAATGTTGCTTTTTCACATATATAAGTGGATAAGAAGTATTGATGGCCATCGGAAGAATCATACTTACTGTTTTATAAAAATGTTTCCTGATAAATTCTTAGTCCATTGCTGCCATGCTAATCTTTGAGTATGTTTAAGAAAAGAGAGGAAAATAGAAGTCAGTGGATTAATAAACTATCACTTATTAAGTACCCATTATTTACTTTATACAGTGATAAGCA
Source organism: Neomonachus schauinslandi (assembly GCF_002201575.2). Classification (NCBI taxonomy): domain Eukaryota; kingdom Metazoa; phylum Chordata; class Mammalia; order Carnivora; family Phocidae; genus Neomonachus; species Neomonachus schauinslandi. Next base: position 164,436,015 of record NC_058404.1, on the reverse strand, counting down.
CTGTGTAAAGCAGCTATATGAGTTGGTGTAATTTTGATAACACTATGGTAGATATTATTGGATTCATTTTACCTAAGGGGCTTAGAGATGGTACCCTAGATCATTAATCTAAAAATATACAGAGCTAAAATTTAAAGCCAGGTCAAACTAGGCACTTGACTACTATGCCATGTTTCCTACTGGGAATTAATTATGAAGCCATTAGTATTGAGATACTAATTACAAATAATTTTCCAGTTGGAAAAGATGAAATTTCCTTACATCTATATTATATACTTTGAATATTAGTTTAAAAACTTCATCAGATGATAGATACATTATATGAATTATAATGAAGTACATATATTAAGTTTGGCAATGACTGTATAGATTAATAATCATACTTTGGTAGCTAATGTGTTAAAGATTTTATGGATTTTTGATTTTTTCTTTTTTCGTTAATAAAGTGGAAATAACCCTCAGGAGAAAAGTTAGATATTAGAGGAACATTTGCAAAAGCAAACTGAAGGCCACTTCAATGGTGGCTATTTGCAATGACATTCATTAAGCATTAATTTTTAAAACCTGACGGGATATATTTAAATCATAAATGGGGTACACGCTCCTTTCCTTGTCAAATGATACAGACACGAACAGAAAGCTAATAATGTCCTCTCACTCTTCCATCCTTCCCCTTTGAGTAAACGATTTTGGTGTGTATCTTACTACATATTTTCTATATTTATATAAAAATATACAAATATATAAAGAATATATCAGGATAAGTTATATTACCAAATGCTTCACCTTATTCGGCTACTGCATTTTTAAATTTATATATTATGCAGATTTTTCTCTAAGACAGTAATTTAAATCTCAGCCAGAGGGCGCCTGGGTGGCTCAGTCGTTAAGCATCTGCCTTCGGCTCAGGTCATGATCCCAGGCTCCTGGGATCGAGTCCCACATCGGGCTCCCTGCTCAGCAAGAAGCCTGCTTCTCCCTCTCCCACTCCCCCTGCTTGTGTTCCTGCTCTCGCTATGTCTCTCTCTGTTAAATAAATAAATAAAATCTTTAAAAAACTAAAAAATAAAAAAAATAAATCTCAGCCAGAGATCCTCAACCCTTGCAGATTAGCTTGAAAGAAAAAATTGTCAGAGCCCCATTCCCAAAGATTCCAGCTTAAATGACCTGGGTGGAGCCTTGGCATCCAGCTCCCCAGTTGACCGATGTGTACCTAGTTAGAACCACTGATTTAAGCAATCCAAACAGGCTGCAAATACCAGCTGCCTGCTTGAATTGTCCTGGTATGCATCCTCCCCGGAAGGCCTTCCATTGAGATTACAGCATCAGTGCTGATTGGGGAAACTCTGGGAGGCTTTTCTTAAATTTTAAGTCTCCTCAAGAAGGTTGGCTATCAGGTAGAAAATTTGTTTAATCTTAAATCATTTTAGGGACACTCACATGACTGCAAGAAATGCTACCAAGGCCAGGAATTCAGAGGCCACATAAATGACAGTCTGCTCTATGAAGCTGGATTTATTCCCAGAGTTGCTAAACTCTGTAGAGATTTGCCCTTGCCTGCAGAAGGAGGTTTCCAGATTCAGCCATCACAGGAAGCCACACCCAGAACTTGTTTCTCCCCTCTGGGAGACGCACCTTCTTAGTGGGTGCAGGAACTTGTTTGGCCTCTCCAGCCTGGTCTGGGAGAGTTTGCAAGCCTCCCAAGCGGATGCATGAGTTTGCCATGGAGAGCTCTTCATTGTTAGTGAAACATTTGTATGATCTTTTAGTTTCCTTCACTTTTCGATACATATATGAGAAACATTTGAGAAAACGTAAGATGTACAAAAGAATTGTGGAGGTTTGGGGATAAAACGATTGGCAGCCAGCGATTAATAGGTTTAGATCTGAATTATTGCCATTATTGGTTCTGTCTTTTCCTAATTCCCTTTCCTTTCTCAAAGCACTTAGTTGGTCAGAAGTTTTGAGAGACCAGATGGGTTGCTGGAATTTATTTTGAAGAAAACAATTTTTTTAAAGCCCTGAGTTTTAAGCTAACAGACCATGGCAGGTATATGAACAGAGCACATTGCACTGAGTGAGGGAAGGGCTGGGGGTGGGGGGGGGGGGGGAGGAAAGACCAAAATTGTGGTCTTCTCCATTTCTTTCCCAGTATAAAACGATGATATTAAATGTTTAGATTTGATCCCTTTACCCTCCAAAAAATAACTGCCAAGCCTTTCAAGGCTAGGTAAGTGGCTGGGGTGGGACTATAAAGGCTCCGGACCACCCGGGTATCTCCACCCGACAGACAAGGAGCCGTGTGCCCAGCCGCCGCTGGGAAGCCGGTCTCCTCCAGGCCCCGCCCGCTACGTCACGGGAGGCGGGGCGGCGGGCGATTGGCTGTTCTCGGAAGCACGGCGGCTCCGGAGCCTGGCCGGGAGGGGAGGAGGAGGAGGAGTGGTTTGACTCCGGCTCCGGCAGTGGAGTTTGGGGGCCGTCTTCTGAGAATTGATTCCCACTTCCACTCCCACCCCCGCCTCCGCAAAAGCAAATGGCTGGCGTAGAAGCATAACCCGCCTCCACTCTTCGGATTTGTGCTTGGTTTTTCTCTTGTACCTTGAGAGTGGCGATCGTCATGCTGTGATGTGTGCCGAGGGAAGAATTGGTAAGGGTGAACGTGCGAAACCCTTGGACTATCTTCTGTTTCACTTCTCACCCTTCTCCTCGCTCCCTTCCCCTCTTCCTCTCCCGCTTCCCCAAAAACTGCTTTCAGGTTTGATGAAGTGCCTCAAAAGTAGATGTTAGGGCTGTTGAATTTGGAGGGGAAAAAAAAGGAGAAACACACCATTTTCAGTCACTTGATTTGGATTTCAAAGGAGGAATTATTTTATCTGTTCTTAAAGCTGGGATTTGTGAAAAGATAAATTATGCGCACACACACTTGTCACCTCATTGTGAAATGGAACAGTTTAAGGCAATTTTGGCTTTGTCTCAAAGGTAACGAAGAGGTTGGGGGTTGAAGTTTTAGCCCAGTAAATAAACCGGCTTTGTTCCTTAGGAAGGAAAAGGTGCTTGTGTTGGAGTTTGCTCAGAAATAGTTTTTAAAGGAGTGGGGCAAAAAAGCCCGCGTTCTTCCCCGTACACACTAACTTTGCAGAACTTAATAGTTTGGAGCATCCTTCCTCTTACATTATAAAACATAGTCATACTTTACTATGTACAGCAGAGAGACATCAGGTTGGTTAGTGAAACCCTCCAGTTTGGAGTGTCGAGCCTCTGTGAGTTTAACAAGGATATATTTAAACTACCCTTAATTATAAGGGCATGCGAACCCAGCTGTTCAGAATGTTACCTCAATAAGACCACAAAGTTTCTTCCTCCTTCTTTTCCTGCTAGTTCTTTACAAGGAGAAAACAGTTCTATAGTCTAAGAGCAAGCCTCTGACTCTAATCAGCCTTGAAAGATTGATCCACAAGAATAGGGGCGGCTTATCCACCAACTGATTGCTGTATCAGAAAGCTCCAGAGGAGATAGTTATTTTTTTTTTTTTTAAAGATTTTATTTATTTATTTGACAGAGAAAGACACAGCGAGAGAGGGAACACAAGCAGGGGGAGTGGGAGAGGGAGAAGCAGACTCCCCGCCGAGGAGGGAGCCCGATGCGGGACTCGATCCCGAGACTCCAGGATCATGACCTGAGCCGAAGGCAGTCGCTTAACCAACTGAGCCACCCAGGCGCCCGAGGAGATAGTTATTTTTATACTGGGCTAGGTCAATTTTCTGTGAAGAGTACCATCATAAAAAAAAAGTCTTTGGCTTGTTAAGAGCAGACACGTGACACTGATCCCTGTAACACCTTAAACTCAGTCAGTGCCCCGGTGTGAGCCTGCACTCCAAGCTACCCCAGGAGGTAATGTCTGCTCCTTCTAGACTTTTCTAGTCTCATTACAAATACATATTACATACCTACATTGAGATAGTTTGTTTTTATCAAAATGAGATCATACTGCATATATTGAAAAACAACTTGGCAACATTCAACAAGTTTTAGGGAGTTTAAAAAATGACACTAACTGCTAATTTAACGCCTGCTAAATTGTATTAAAAAATGGAGAACCTAAGCAGTCTAAAACAGGATTTCATAGGTGCCTGGGTGGCTCAGTTGGTTAAGCGTCTGTCTTTGGCTGAGGTCATGATCCCCGGTGTCCTGGGATCCAGCCCCATGTCAGGCTCCTTGCTCAACTTGGAATCTGCTTCTCCCTCTCCCTTTGCCCCTCCCCCTGCTCTTTCTCTCTCTCTAATAAAATCTTTAAAAAAAAAAAACCCCAGGATTTCGGGAAGCTTGACCTTTGCATGGCAAGAACCAAATACTTTTTCAATACAATTACTTAGTGAACCTAAATAGAAATAGAGTAGGATATTTTTTATTTTGATATCAGTAAAATGAAGGAAATGACTCCTTGGTTAGACAAACTTCTTCAAATCACTTTTTTAAAATAAGAGGTAAAAAATGTTCATATATTGAAGGCTACAGTACATGTTTTAGTTATTGTCTGATCAGAAGTCTTTTTAATAAAGGAAAATCAAAGAAAATGCTAAAAGCAAGATCACTTGAGGATTCCCAAAACCCAACGCATTGGTGAACATAAATTTAATCTCTTTTCAGTGCTTGAAAAAAAAGGAGAATCTGTTCATCAACCCTTGGAGCAATAATGTGCATGCTGGATGCTATCACCATTCTTGGACCATAGTTAGAGCAGCCGAACAGCTTTCCTTATTTCAGAAGAGGTTTGAAGTGAGCATACGTATTCACGTAAAGACATTATTCCCTTCCTATTATCTAAGATGGACTTACTTCATTTCAGAAATCATCTTAGCCATAGAAACAACACTTTTCATGGAACTAGTAGTACTATTAGAGTAAGAAGTAACTGGTACTAATTTCGTAGAAGAGTTGTGGCCTTCATGAAATCTTTATGCTTCTAAATGAAGGGTATATTCATGTAATGATTTGAGGTAATTATATGGGAAAATGTATTAAAACCTGTACATCTTTGCAGGCTTTGACTGGGTCTAGAAATATAAACCAAGGAAACCATCTGAATTTTATAGGAAGATTTATAAATATGTTTATTACAGTGTTGTCTGTAATATGGGGGAAAAAAAACAGAATAAAGCCCCCAGTAGCAAAATACTTAAATTAATGTACTATATATCTATATTGATAAAATTCACTTGTGAAAATAGTTTTGAAAAAGTTTCGTGATTTAAAAAATCCTTGCAATGTTTTGAGTGAAAAAGCAAAATTTAACACTAAATTATCTTGAATGTGTAAAATACAATTTTGAAATATAAAATACCACTTTCTCAAATATTAAGCCCTTAGTACATGTCAGGCATTTTTCTAAATTAACAAACCTTGAACAACATTGAACAAGACTGTTGTACTTCCTGTTTGCCTACAAGTTCCTGTTTTTATCAATGGATGTATTCACTGACATATATGAAAAAGAAATTGGATTTCTAGGTGGTAGAGTTACAGCTTTTTAAAAATATTTTCCCACATGTTCCCAAATCTGCTACAACAACTGTTATTTTATAATCACAAAAATACTGTTTTGAAAAATATTGCCAAGAAATGCCAAAATGAAATTAAAACTCTAAGGTCTACATTTTATATACTGGTAAGTCCTTTCAGAAGATACGATAAAACACAGTGAGACATAAATAGATACCCACATGAAAAATTATGCCCAATGAAAAATAGGCATAAATGGGCAATCACAAAAGAGAAAAATGGGCTTTTTTAAGGTTGGGATGTTTATTTTTTAAGGTTGGATGTTTATTTCCCTGTATTGGGAGAATACTCAGCATAGCAATAAGTTACCACATTTTTATACATCACATTAACTAACATGGAAAGGCAATCAAAATGTGGGAAGTTGTTGGGAAGGAAGACTTTTTCATGATATGGAAAAATCTTTGTGATAGGAGGAATGAAAAGTTATAAATCTTACTTTTGAAAAAATATCCAATCTATGCACAGAAACTAATTTATTGGTGGAGAATAAACCACATGTTAATGTTACTTATGTGTGGGTGATGGGGTTCTGGGTGATTTCTGGTTTTTGTCATGGTATTAATCTGTAGTTTCTAAAATTTCGACAGTAAGTATATTTTAGTTATCAGGAAAAACAAGTCACTATCCTAATAAAGCAATTTGTCCTAGAACGAAGAGCACATAGATGATACTCCCTTTCCCTTCTTGCATAAAGCCTCTGTAGTCTCTGTGTGGGTAGTCCCCTGTCAGATGTCATCACTGTTTCTGGATTATATTTGCTGGTGAGAACATTTGGATTATAAGGGAATCCCAAGATAAAACTTAATCTAGTCACATTCACTCTTCTGCCCCCAGCTGTTTTCTAAAATAATAAGCAGTGTTGGACTGATAAAAGCTTTATTCCTTTTCATTTCCTGTTGATCACATCTGCTTGGGGCCCAAGCCACTAGGCTTTAATTACACACTCCCTAATTTCTTTTTCTAAAATCTACTTACTCCATTCAAGGCCTTTCTGAATGAGGAAGAGGAAGGAATATGACTGTATTTAGGTTAGCAAAACAAATTTATAAAATTTCAACTCTTTATATAGGAAAGGTAATAAAATCAGAGTAGCTTCTGAGAAAGAAGGTGAAAATCAGTTTTAAATTATCCAAAAATTTGGGGGTGCCTGGGTGGCTCAGTCAGTTAAGTGCCTGCCTTTGGCTCAGGTGGTGATCCCAGAGTCCCAGGATGGAACCCCATGTCTGTCTGGCTCCCTGCTCAGCAGGGAGTCTGCTTCTCCTTCTGCCCCTCATCCCACTTGTGCTTGTGTGTGTGCTCGCATGCTCTCTCAGATTTTTAAAAAATTATCCAAAAATGTTGTGACCTCTTTTTCTTCAAGTTATTGTTCTCATAATTAGCACTATTTAAAAACATTCTCATTTCCCTTGTAGGCTATAACAATACACTGAAGGTTATAGTTAAAAAATCTTAATTTATAGGGGCGCCTGGGTGGCTCAGTTGTTATGCGTCTGCCTTTGGCTTAGGTCATGATCCCAGGGTCCTGGGATCGAGCCCCGCATCGGGCTCTCTGTTCACCGGGGAGCCTGCTTCTCCCTCTCCCACTCTGCCTGCTTGTGTTCCCTCTCTCACTGTCTCTCTCTGTCAAATAAATAAATAAAATCTTTTTTAAAAAAATCTTAATTTATAAATCCTTTCTTCACTAAAGTCTTTCCTAAAGAGGTGTTCTCATATTTTTATCACGAAGATTCTATTTACCTGTGATGTCCTTCAGCTAACAAATCAACATTTCTGCCTTGCCAGGTTAGAAAAATGCCTGCTTCTGAACTGTTAACCATACTTTTAAGGTTCCTAAACCAGGGACTGAGAGAAAAGTGAAATGTTTTCAATAGGGCAATGGAATTTGTTTGTTTGTTTATTTAAGAGAGTGAGTGAGCACGGGGGGGGGGGGGGGGGGGGG